>NC_059208.1:334255-415249 GCF_020615455.1 Coregonus clupeaformis | reverse complement strand
CGACACTATTTCAAAGCACATGTAATGTTTGCCCAAGTACAATGTAATTACTAGTTGTTACACAGGATTTAGCTAGTAAAAATGAAGTGTATCTTGAGGGGTACTTACTTGTAACTAATATGTACTTATACAGTACATTACCCATCCTGACAACCTGGCCCTCATTTTGAAGCTTCTGGAAGTGCGATCCAAGTGGGAGAATAAACACACTAGTACACCATAGAGTACATGTAATATGTAATTACTATGTGAAGTACAATATAATTACTAGTTGTTACACTGGATGTGGCTAGTTGTAATGAAGTTTATCTTGAGGGGCACTTACTTGTAATGATAGTGTCCCGATAGCCAGTGGTGGAAAAAGTATCCAATTGTCACACTTCAATAAAAATAAAGATACCTTAATAGAAAATGACTGAAGTAAAAGTGAAAGTCACCCAGTAAAATACTCCTTGAGTAAAAGTCTAAAAGTAAAAGTATAAATTATTTCACATTCCTTACATTATGCCAACTAGACGGCAAACATTAAAAAAATTCAAAACATATTATGGATAGCCAGGGGCACACTCTGACATTCAGACATAATTTACAAACAAAGCATTCGTGTTTAGTTAGTCCGCCAGCTCAGAGGCAGTAGGAATGACCAGGGATGTTCTCTTGATAAGAGTGTGAATTTGACTATTTTCCTGTCCTGCTAAGCATTCGAAATGTAATGAGTTCTGCTGGGTGTCAGGGAAAATGTATTGAGTAAAAAGTACATTATTTTTCTTTAGAACTGTAGTGGAGAAAAAGTAAAAGTAGTAAAGTACAGATACCCCCAAAACGACTTAAGTAGTACTTTGAAGTATGTTTACTTAAAGATGCACTCTCAAACGTTTGTATAATTTCAGCCAGTAGTTTTGAAAGTGGTGGGCATGAGTCAAAGGAGTTTAAATTGACAATGGGTCAAAAAAAAATGACTCATTAATAAACAGTTATGGTTACAATTCTGAGATAGTAATTTGTGCTTGCCAAATTGTAAGCTTGGTTGAATAATGGTTTATAAATGCACTTAAAATTGTCATGAGACAAACTCTTATTCCATCATATAACCTTGCAATGTTGAAGAACATTCTCACTTTTGGATGTGATGCATTGGTGCAATTATTTATCCCAGGATATAAGGCATGTCAAGTAATTAAAGCTTAATATCTCCCAATCTGCGCTACACGCTTAAAATAACGATGACCCCGAACTTGTCCCTTTGTAAAAGAACGGGGTCAAGAAGAAGGTCAATGTGCAAACTCCAGACATTATATATTGCCGCGAAATAAGAAACGTTTTGTAGACCAGACAAAAATGTCAAGACAGGAGAGAGAAAGTACGTTTTTCATGCAATTTGTTTAGTGTTTTGGGGGGATACATGAATTCTGCTGGACAATTTAGCATAGGAAGTTAGCCATCTAGCTAGCATTTGCCAGCTGCCTAGCCAAGTGTTGTCTAGCGAACTATCTAACTGCAGAGCCGTAGCTAGCTATATAGAAAAAGTTAGCTGGCGTTTTTGTTAGCTAGCTAGCCAAGTTGGTAGGCCTACCTACACTGAACAAAAATATAAAAGCAACATATAAAGTGTGGGTCGGTCCCATGTTTTGTTAACGTCTGGGTGAAGTGGTGAAACGGAATCAGGCGCAGGACACAGAACTGAGAAAATGAATGGATTTACTAAACAAAAGTGAACCATAACAAACCCTCCACGCAGGGAAGAGCAGAACAACAGCTCACCAAATGACGTAAGACAACGTACAATCACGCACAAACTCAGGAGGGAAAACAGAGGTAATATAGGGACACAAATAAGCATAATGGGTAACAGGTGTGATTAATAAAGACAAGACTAGTGTAACACAGAAACATCGATCGGTGGCAGCTAGTACTCCAGTGACGACGATCGCTGAAGCCTGCCCGAGCAAGGAGGAGGGGCAGCCTCGGCTGTATTCGTCACAGTACCCCCCCCCACCCCCCGTCATCCGAGCAGGGCGAGTCGGATGCAGCGACGATGGAAATCCCTTAACAAGGAGGGGTCGAGGATGTCCCTCTTGGGAACCCAGCTCCGTGGCAAGCCTCCCAACCGACGCCTTGAATCCAGAATGGAACGGACCGAGTACACCGGTGCCCCCTCGATGTCCAATGGGGGCGGAGGAACCTCCCGCACCTCAGACTCCTGGAGCGGACCAGCTACCACCGGCCTGAGGAGAGACACATGGAACGAGGGGTTAATACGGTAATCAGGGGGGAGTTGTAACCTATAACAAACCTCATTCAACCTCCTCAGGAATTTAAAGGGCCCCACAAACCGCCGACCCAGCTTCCGGCAGGGCAGGCAAAGGGGCAGGTTTCGGATTGAGAGCCAGACCCGGTCCCCCGGTGCATACACCGGAGCCTCACTGCGGTGGCAGTCGGCACTCGCCTTCTGTCTCCTAATAGCCCTTTGCAGGCGTACATGAGCAGCGTTCCATGTCTCCTCCGAGCGCCGAAACCATTAATCCACCGCAGGTGCCTCGATCTGGCTCTGATGCCATGGTGCCAGGACCGGCTGGTAACCTAGTACACACTGAAAGGGAGACAGGTCAGTGGAGGAGTGGCGGAGGGAATTTTGTGCCATCTCTGCCCAGGGGATGTAAACTGACCAATCCCCCTGCCGGTCCTGGCAATATGACCTCAGAAACCTACCCACATCCTGGTTTACTCTCTCCACCTGCCCATTACTCTCGGGGTGAAACCCTGAGGTCAGGCTTACCGAGACCCCCAGATGGTCCATGAACGCCTTCCAGACCCTTGATGTAAACTGGGGACTCCGATCAGACACTATATCCTCAAGTACCCCGTAGTGCCGGAAGACGTGTGTAAACAGGGCCTCCGCGGTCTGTAGGGCAGTAGGGAGACTGGGTAAAGGAATGAGATGACAGGACTTAGAAAACCGATCCACAATGACCAGGATCGTGGTGTTACCTTGTGACGGAGGAAGATCAGTAACAAAGTCCACCGATAGGTGTGACCACGGCCGTTGCGGAACGGAGAGAGGTTGTAATCTGGGCAGGTGTCTAGGTGCCTTGCACTGGGCGCACACCGAACAGAAAGAAACATAAACCCTCACGTCCTGAGCTAAGGTAGGCCACCAGTACTTCCCACTAAGACAGCGCACTGTCCGACCGATGCCAGGATGGCCAGAAGAGGGTGACGTGTGAGCCCAATAGATCAAACGATCGCGAACCTCAGACGGACGGTACACACAACCCACTGGACACTGGGGGGGAGTGGACTCCATGCGTAACGTCCGCTCGATGTCCGCGTCAACCTCCCATACCACCGGTGCCACCAGACAAGAAGCCGGAAGTATGGGAGTGGGCTCCCTAGTCCGCTCCTCTGAGTCATACAGCCGGGACAGAGCGTCTGCCTTAGCATTCTGGGAACCTGGTCAGTACGATAGGGTGAACACAAAACACGTGAAAAACATGGCCCACCTTGCCTGACGAGGGTTCAGTCTCCTCCCTGCCCATATGTACTCCAGATTGCAGTGGTCAGTCAAAATGAGAAAAGGGTGTTTTGCCCCCTCAAGCCAATGTCTCCACACCTTAAGAGCTTTCACAACAGCTAACAGCTCCCGGTCCTCCACATCATAGTTTTGCTCCGCCGGGCTGAGCTTCTTCGAAAAGAAAGCACAGGGGCGGAGTTTGGGAGGCGTACCCGAGCGCTGAGACAGTACAGCTCCTATCCCAGCCTCGGACGCGTCCACCTCTACTGTGAATTGCAAGTAAGGATCCGGATGAGCCAGCACGGGAGCCGAAGTGAACAGCGCCTTCAGCTGACCACTGCAGGCGCACCGGTCCGCCCTTCAGCAAAGAGGTTATGGGAGCTGCTACCTGACCAAAGCCCCGGATAAATCTCTGGTAGTAGTTGGCAAACCCCAAAAATCGCTGAACCTCCTTTACCGTGGTAGGAGTCGGCCAATTACGCAGGGCTGAATGCGGTCACACTCCATCTCGACCCCTGACTCTGACAGGCGGTATCGTAAGAAAGAGACGGATTGTTTGAAGAACAGAAAATGTCTCAGCCTTAACGTACAGGTCATGCTCCAACAGTCTATCAAGCACCTTGCGCACCAGGGACACATGATTGTTGCGTGTATAGATGAGAATATCATCTATATACACCACTACACCCTGTCCGTGCAGATCCCTGAAAATCTCATCGACAAAGGATTGAAAGACAGAGGGAGCATTCATTAACCCGTACGGCATGACGAGGTACTCATAGTGACCAGAGGTGGTACTAAATGCCGTCTTCCACTCGTCCCCTTCCCGGATACGAACCAGATTGTACGTGCTCCTGAGGTCCAATTTTGTGAAGAAGCGCGCCCCATGCATTGACTCCATCATACTTGCTATGAGAGGTAGAGGATAGCTGTATTTTACGGTTATCTGATTTAGACCTCGATAGTCAATGCACGGGCGTAAACCTCCATCCTTCTTCTTCACAAAATAGAAACTCGAGGAGGCAGGGGAAGTGGAGGGCCGAATGTATCCCTGTCCCAGAGATTCGGTGACATATGTCGCCATAGCCACCGTCTCCTCCTGTGTCAGAGGATACACGTGACTTCTGAGAAGTGCAGCGCCCTCCCGGAGATCTATCGCACAATCCCTTCGTCGATGGGGTGGTAATTGAGTCGCCTTCTTTTTACTGAAGGCGAGAGCCAAATCGGCATATTCTGAGGGAATGTGCATTGTAGAGACATGGTTTGGACTCTCCACCGTAGTTGCCCCTACGGAAACACCTACACACCTTCCCGAGCACTGAGTTGACCATCCCTTAAGAGCCCTCTGTTGCCACGATATCCTGGGGTCATGGTTGGCTAGCCAGGGAAGCCCCAGCACCACGGGAAACACAGGAGAATCGATAAGGAAGAGACTAATTCTCTCCTCATGACCCCCCTGCGTCTCCATCCGGAGTGGAACTGTGACCTCCCTAACCATACCCGACCCTAAAGGGCGACTATCTAGGGCACGTATGGGGAAGGGCACATCTACAGGCAATATAGGAATCCCTAATTTATGTGCAACCAGCCTATCCATATAATTCCCAGCTGCACCGGAATCTACGAGCGCCTTATGCTGGGAATCTGGGGAAAACCCAGGGAAATGTACATTGACCGTCATGTGAGCAACAGGGAGCTCTGGGTGAGGTGAAGCCTACTCACCTGGGATGGTCCACCAGGGCCCTGCCTGCTGCCTCGATTCCATGAGGGTCCTCTCCTGCACCGGCCCGCCATGTGTCCTCTGCGGCCACAGTTGGTGCAGGAGACCACCCCCTTGCCGGGTCTCTCCACATCAGCACCTCCAAGCTCCATAGGAGTGGAGTCGGAAGTGCTGGGGGATGGACTGGACGGACCCTGATCCGGACGTCCGCGGGTGGCCAACAGGTTATCCAGCTGGATCGATAAATCTACCAGCTGGTCCAGGTTTAGATTTGTGTCCCTGCAGGCCAGCTCACTACGAACGTCCTCCCGTAGACTGCATCGGTAGTGGTCAATCAGGGCCCTCTCATTCCATCCCGCGCTGGCTGCCAGTGTCCTGAAATCCAGGGCGAAGTCCTGTGCGCTCCTCCTCCCCTGTCTGAGGTGAAACAGACGCTCCCCCGCCGCTCTCCCCTCCGGCGGATGATCGAATAAAGCCCGGAAATGGCGGGTGAAATCCTTGTAACGTACGGACTCAGCGTTTATTCCACCCCACTCCGCGTTGGCCCATTCCAGCGCTCTGCCAGACAGACAAGAGATGAGGGCGGACACGCTCTCGTATCCCGAGGGAGCCGGGTGGATGGTTGCCAGGTAGAGCTCCACCTGGAGCAGGAAACCCTTACACCCGGCAGCTGTCCCATCATATTCCCTCGGGAGCGAGAGCCGAATTCCACTGGATCCAGGGTTTGATGGTCTTGATGGGGGAGAAATCGGAGGATGAGGAAGTGTAGGAAACCCACTTCTCTCCCATCGATCCATGGTGTTCACCACTCGATCCATAGCTGACCCTAAAGCCTGCAGCATGGTCGAGTGCTGCTGGATGCGTTCCTCCACAGAGGCGCTGTGATCGGACATGCCTGCTGACTCCATAGGTGGTGCGTGATTCTGTCAACGTCTGGGTGAAGTGGTGAAACGGAATCAGGCGCAGGACACAGAACTGAGAAAATGAATGGATTTACTAAACAAAAGTAAACCAAAACAAACCCTCCACGCAGGGAAGAGCAGAACAACAGCTCACCAAACGGGACACAAATAAGCATAATGGGTAACAGGTGTGATTAATAAAGACAAGACTAGTGTAACACAGAAACATCGATCGGTGGCAGCTAGTACTCCGGTGACGACGAATGCCGAAGCCTGCCCGAGCAAGGAGGAGGGGCAGCCTCGGCTGTTTTCGTAACATTTCATGAGCTGAAATAAGTCCCGTGTTCCATAAGCACAAAAAGCGTATTTCTCTCAAATGTTGTGCACAAATTTGATTACATCCCTGTTAGTGAGTATTTCTCCTTTGCCTAGATAATCCATCCACCTGACATATGTGGCATATCAAGAAGCTGATTAAACAGCATGACCATTACACAGGTGCTCTGGACAGTAAAATAAGCCACTCTAAAATGTGCAGTTTTGTCACACAACACAATGCCACAGATGTCTCAAGTTTGAGGGAGCGTGAAATTGGCCTGCTGACTGCAGGAATGTCCGCCAGAGAATTTAATGCAAATTTCTCTACCATAAGCCGCCTCCAACGTCCAACCGGGCTCACAACTGCAGACCACGTGTAACCACGCCAGCCCAGGACCTCCACATCCGGCTTCTTCACATGCTGGGGTTGTCGAAGACCAGCCATCCGGACAGCTGATGAAACTGTGGGTTTGCACAACCGATGAATTTCTGCTCAAACTGTCAGAAACCATCTCAGGGAATCTCATCTGCGTGCTCGTCGTCCTCACCAGGGTCTTGACCTGACTGCAGTTCGGCAACCGACTTCAGTGGGCAAATGCTCACCTTCGATGGCCACTGGCACGCTGGAGAAGTGTGCGCTGTATTGCATTGTGTGGGTGAGTGGTTTACCGATGTCAACGTTGTGAACAGAGTGCCCCATGGTGGCAGTGGGTTTATGGTTTGGGAAGGCATAAGATACGGAAAACGAACACAATTGCATTTTATCGATGGAAATGGTAATGCACAGAGATACCGTGACGAGATCCCTCTGAGGCCCATTGTCGTGCCATTTATCCGCCACCATCACCTCAAGTTTCAGCATGATAATACACAACCCCATGTCGCAAGGATCTGTACACAATTGCTGGAATCTGAAAATGTCCCAGTTCTTCCATGGCCTGCATACTCACCAGACATGTCACACATTGAGCATGTTTGGGATGCCAATATACAGCAACTTCGCACAGCCATTGAAGAGGAGTGGGACAACGTTCCACGATCAACAGCCTGATCAACTCTATGCGAAGGAGATGTGTCACGCTGCAAGAGGAAAATGGTTGTCACACCAGATACTGACTGGTTTTCTGATCCACGTCCCTACCTTTTTTTAAAGGTATCTGTGACCAACAGATGCATATCTGGTCAGGTTGTCAGGATGGGTAATGTACTGTATAAGTACACATTAATTACAAGTAAGTACTCCTCAAGATACACTTCATTTTACCTAGCTAAATCCTGTGTAACAACTAGTAATTACATTGTACTTAGGCAAACATTACATGTGCTTTGAAATAGTGTCTTATTCCTCATCTGGGATGACACTCGTATTAGATCAGTTTTTGTAAACTCAACCAAGTTAACCCAGATGGTACACTTTATTTTGGGAGCAAGTGCTAGCAACAATGTATACTGGAGATATATTTTGAACAGTTCACATTCATGGTTAAGTAATTAGACCCTATTGAGCATAGACTATAATCTCTCAGACACCCACTGCATCCACAAGGGATCCCAACCTTTGTCACAGTTGTTAATTAATCGGATGCAGCTGAGAATAATCGAAACAATAAATTGTTTAATTTAGTAGAAACCTACACATTTGTAACAAACATGGTAAGAAGCATTCGTTGTTACACTTCTGTAATTACAGACCGCAGTTACTACAAGTTACATGTTGTTATTACACTGTAACTATGATTTTTTTTACAGTCAACTACACTACTGGTTACAGGGTAATTACACTGTAATGATGACCCCTTAAAAGGAAGTGTTTCCAAATTCACTTATATGTTTATTAAAGAAGTAAAAGGTGTAGTATTTGGTCCCATGCAATAATTACATCAAGCTTGTGACTCTACAAATTTGTTGGATGCATTTTCTGTTTGTTTTGGTTGTGTTTCAGATTATTTTGTGCCCAATAGAAATTAATGGTAAATAATGTATTGTTTAATTGTTGTCACTTTTATTGGAAATAAGAATATAATATGTTTCTAAACACATCTACATTCATGTGGATGCTACCATGATTACAGTTAATCCTGAACGACTTGTGAATAATGATGAGTGAGAAAGTTAGACGCACAAATATCATACCCACAAGACATGCTAACCTCCCCTGTTATTGTAATGGTGAGAGGTTAGCATTTTTGGGGGGGTATGATATTTGTTAAATGGACAATCCGGGATTGGCACATCTTTTGTTTTATTTTTAATGAATGAAATATAGCCATTGATTCATAAAGAATATAACTAATACATGCCTCATGAGATTAGTTCAACTGTCATACTCTAGCTTAGTTCAACTATCACTTTTGTTGTAAATAAGAATAGAATGTTTCTGAACATTTCTACATTAATGTGGATGTTACCACGATTACGGATAATCCTGAATGAATCGTGAATAATGATAAGTGAGAAAGTTACAGACGCACAAATATCATACCCCCAAGACATGCTAACCTCTCACCGTTTTTTGGGGGGGTTAGAAAAATATTATATTCTTATTTACAATAAAAGTGACTCCAAAATGACACAATACATTATTTACCATTCATTTCTATCGGGCACAAAATAATCTGAAATAAAACCAAAAGAAACAGCAAATGCATCCAAAAAATGTGTAGAGTCACAAGCTTGATGTAGTCATTGAGTGTTATGAATATGGGACCAAATACTTAACTTTTTACTACTTTAACACACATATAAGTGAATTTGTCCCAATACTTTTGGTTCCCTAAAATGGGGGGGACGATGTACAACAAGTGCTGTAATTTCTAATCGGTTCACCCGATATCGATAAAAATACCCTCAAATTAAAGCTGACAATATGCACTAACCTCAGTCATTGTATCATTTCAAATCCAAAGTGCTGAAGTACAGAGCCAAAACAACAAAATTGTCACTGTCCCAATACTTTTGGAGCTCAACGTATAGGCCCGTTCTAAATACTTTGAAAATGCATTCTTACATGTCTGAAATGATGAAAGCTAGCATGAAATGTTTTCAAAGCGCCATCATGTACCATTATGTAGAGTGTAGCGCTTCCAATGCCAGGGTCGTGGGTTTGGTTCCCGCTGGGATAAGCCACACAAAAATGTATGCACGCTCCACTGTATGTTGCTTTCGATAAAAGCATCTACTGAATTATAATATAAACTAAGCACTAATACCATCTTCCATGTCATACCATGGCATTCAAACATAAAACAAGGAGGATGTTCTTTGTTATGGATGTAGAGGCATGCTCAATATAACAGATTCTAAAAGAAACTCGAACACCTTTCAAAGTCATAGGAGACGTCAGGAAGACGTCAGGGAGTGATACAACTCCTGATAAAACATTCCATCTTATGATATGTCATCTAATGACATACCAAACCAGTGTTTAATCAACCATGATTCTTTAGGGTGTGGTTAGTTACAGAACAGTGTTGTTATTGGTGGAGGGCAACGCCTAAGACAACAATAAATCATTATAAACAAACATCCAAATTGTGTTGTGAAAGAGTAAGTTGTACAATTCACATCTGATAAATATAAGTTGCTACGATTGGGTCAATGCAAATCGTTAGTTGGGATATGTGCCAAAAAATCACTGGTAAAAACACTGACACACGAGGCAACTTGCCAACACGCTCTGACTGGGGATTTTGCTCTCTGTAAGATGACAATACCTTTTCTCTAAACTGAATACATTTCTACCAGTACATGTGTTAGTTTAGTTTACTATGGCAAGTAGCCATTGTATAATCAGGATGGAGTTCTATGGAAATAATCCACTTCACAGAGGTGCAACGGCATGCATCAGGCCAATTTTGATAGTACAATAGTATAAATAAAGGTTATAAATGCGCCTGACTGGTTAGGTTTTAGGAAATATCCTGTATATATCCTATTTGGTATTTGATTCTGACTCCAATTCTGGATGTGCTAAAGTTGTAAAACCTATAAAGGGCTTTTCACATTGCTGAGCTGAACAGAGCCGCACTCACAGCACTGTCTCAGTGAATAGGTTGGTGGACCATATGAGTCACACCTGGTCACACCCAAAAAAGAAAATCACACCTTTGAAGATTAACAGACTTTGAAACCTGTGATGTGTTTACACCTAGCAAGTATAACTGAAATGCACATACATACAGTACATTCATGGCAGTCAGTCCTTATTATTCAAGAAGGCGTGAGATAGTAACAATTGGACATGTTGAGTCAGGCATCACACTCAGGAATGTATATGTTCACAAGTGATAAACACATGTTGCTGGTTAGAAAGAAGCTCCTCGCCCAAATTGCGTAAGTAAATAGTTTGGGTTACACTTTGTGAATGTTAAAAGTATCATCATGCATAACAACCTTCATATTTTAACATCATTCATAAGGAACCTTCAAAATAAGTTATTTTTTCATTACAGTAAGTTATTAACTTATTGTTAAGTTAAGTTATTTTAGTTGAAAAAATCTGGTCTGAGTGAACAGTATTGTTGCAGGTGTTACTGACTGGAGTATTATTGTGCACAACAAGGCTGTATTAGGCTCTCCTGAGCTAAAGCCAAGGCAGACGCTTCTGGCTCGATGGGGTTTAGGCCGGTATCTGTAAAGCAATTCCTTACCACCGCTGATGTAAAAAGGGCTTTATAAAATAAATGTGATTGATTGATTTGATTGGAGCTAATACATGTCTTCAGCTATCAGGCAAGGTTACTCAACACTTTACAAGACTTTCAATTGCTCTGACCTGGGGTCAAATAGTATTGAGCTTGTCTGGAGTGAGTGCCAGAAAGATGGGGTTTGCTCTTTTAGGACTGCTACAATGGTTCCATTGTGTCAGGCAAGCTCAATCATTGACCACAGCTAGTTAGAGTATTTGAAATATACTATTTACAGCCAGGTCTGGTTCCAACCCTTCTGCTCTTGTGGCCCTGAGCAAGGCACATAAACCCCTAAACTGCTACCCGGGTACTGCTTTGTAGGCTTACCTGGTGCTCCCAGACTGTTGTATGAATAGTACACTGCTCAAAAAAATAAAGGGAACACTAAAATAACACATCCTAGATCTGAATGAATGAAATAATCTTATTAAATACTTTTTTCTTTACATAGTTGAATGTGCTGACAACAAAATCACACAAAAATTATCAATGGAAATCAAATTTATCAACCCATGGAGGTCTGGATTTGGAGTCACCCTCAAAATTAAAGTGGAAAACCACACTACAGGCTGATCCAACTTTGATGTAATGTCCTTAAAACAAGTCAAAATGAGGCTCAGCAGTGTGTGTGGCCTCCACGTGCCTGTATGACCTCCCTACAACGCCTGGGCATGCTCCTGATGAGGTGGCGGATGGTCTCCTGAGCGATCTCCTCCCAGACCTGGACTAAAGCATCCGCCAACTCCTGGACAGTCTGTGGTGCAACGTGGCGTTGGTGGATGGAGCGAGACATGATGTCCCAGATGTGCTCAATTGGATTCAGGTCTGGGGAACGGGCGGGCCAGTCCATAGCATCAATGCCTTCCTCTTGCAGGAACTGCTGACACACTCCAGCCACATGAGGTCTAGCATTGTCTTGCATTAGGAGGAACCCAGGGCCAACCGCACCAGCATATGGTCTCACAAGGGGTCTGAGGATCTCATCTCGGTACCTAATGGCAGTTAGGCTACCTCTGGCGAGCACATGGAGGGCTGTGCGGCCCCCCAAAAGAAATGCCACCCCACACCATGACTGACCCACCGCCAAACCGGTCATGCTGGAGGATGTTGCAGGCAGCAGAACGTTCTCCACGGCGTCTCCAGACTCTGTCACGTCTGTCACGTGCTCAGTGTGAACCTGCTTTCATCTGTGAAGAGCACAGGGCGCCAGTGGCGAATTTGCCAATCTTGGTGTTCTCTGGCAAATGCCAAACGTCCTGCACGGTGTTGGGCTGTAAGCACAACCCCCACCTGTGGACGTCGGGCCCTCATACCACCCTCATGGAGTCTGTTTCTGACCGTTTGAGCAGACACATGCACATTTGTGGCCTGCTGGAGGTCATTTTGCAGGGCTCTGGCAGTGCTCCTCCTGCTCCTCCTTGCACAAAGGCGGAGGTAGCAGTCCTGCTGCTGGGTTGTTGCCCTCCTACGGCCTCCTCCACGTCTCCTGATGTACTGGCCTGTCTCCTGGTAGCGCCTCCATGCTCTGGACACTACGCTGACAGACACAGCAAACCTTCTTGCCACAGCTCGCATTGATGTGCCATCCTGGATGAGCTGCACTACCTGAGCCACTTGTGTGGGTTGTAGACTCCGTCTCATGCTACCACTAGAGTGAAAGCACCGCCAGCATTCAAAAGTGACCAAAACATCAGCCAGGAAGCATAGGAACTGAGAAGTGGTCTGTGGTCACCACCTGCAAAACCAGTCCTTTATTGGGGGTGTCTTGCTAATTGCCTATAATTTCCACCTGTTGTCTATTCCATTTGCACAACAGCATGTGAAATGTATTGTTAATCAGTGTTGCTTCCTAAGTGGACAGTTTGATTTCACAGAAGTGTGATTGACTTGGAGTTACATTGTGTTGTTTAAGTGTTCCCTTTATTTTTTTTAGCAGTGTATGTCAGAAGGTTGGGTACTGTACACATTTTCATTGTACTGATATATAAAAAGCTTTTCAAGGGGACTTATATTTAGCAAATTCCTCATGAATGATTTTGAATAAAAGTGTTCTAATAGTTGTTATGAATGATACTGGAACTCTCATAAAGTTGTTATGTATACCCCCATTTGTTTCAGATCAACTAATGCAACATTGGCATGCAGAAGATTCCCCTTGGTCGAGAGTCCTGAAGAAAAAGAGGAACTCCCTGAGGAAGACAGGAAAACAGAGCATCAAGGTTTAACCCTAAATAAAGTGATGCTGACGATCAGCTGAAGAGGGAAAACATGCATACTTCAGATGCACATTAGTGTTGCCATGAACCTTGAAGAGGTTAAATATGCACCCAGAAATAGGTCAATACTATTATTCAGCCACAAGATACAGATTTATATTCATTTCTCGAAATATATTAACTGTGAAGTCCCGAAAATTAAGGGTAGTTCACACACATTCCTTTTTCAGAAATTCGTTTTTTGTTATTTTAATGCATTTCTTTCTTGCTTTTCAGCACACACACACAAACGTTTAGGTGTCAACATTCTTTAGTGTAAGTAATCATTGTTAAATTATTTGAGCATCTGGAAAAAGTGCTATACAAATATATTATTTTTATTAATACAATTAATGAAGTCCAACTCCCAATAAAACTAGAAATCAGGAAATCCAAGATGATCTCCTTCATTGTTGTGCTCACCATGTGGGGTCATTGTGACCCTCAATCATAGTTACCAGCTGATTACAACATATCTTGACATCTCTTTTGTTAGAGATTCATAAACTGAATCTACCTTTAAAAGAAACAGCTATGTTATGTAAAAAGTTATGGGAAGTAGCACGTGTGTGAGTGTAGGACTGTTAAATAGAAAAAGGCTGAGTGTTTACTTTAGGCCACGACTAAATAAAATGAATGGCTCAAAAGTTAAGTCAATTAAGTGCAATGAAGCTAGTTTCTGGCTATAGAAAATCTTAAAGAAATTGTAATTTTCAAGACAATAAGGTCAGTACAAAACTGCTATTATATTCTCAAAGAGATTCACCTGCCCATCTTCGCACCTCCCTTTTTTCAGATTATCTTTTGTCCCTCCCAACATTTTTTGACAGAACAACTAACCAGTTTTCCATACAACGTCAGTATCTGTGGAAAAAACAAAAACATTATTAACCTAAATACCTCTCATGTGCATTCCTCTGCCCATCCATTGTCCCTCCCTTTTTTCATCACCTTTAACGTATTATCTTTAGTGCCTCCCAAAATATTACGTCACTTGAAAGACAAACAATGTGTGGCATCAAACCAGCCCTATAGTAATATAAATATAAACTAGAAATACATTGGCATGACAGTATACATATGAACAGTTCAATTGTAAGCTTGAAATGGCTAGCATAACTAGACAGATAATTAGATTTTAGAGCAGATAGAAGCTAGATATTGTGATTGTTTATTGTCATTAACCAAGACCTTCCTCAATTGATATTTGGAGAAATTACTGAAATACGAGGCTGGCATTGAAGTCTTTGCTGTAGGTAAGTAATAACCTTTACTGTATAATGGAATATATAAATGGAAAAGCTTTTATTAAAAAAAATTGAAATACATACAAATATAACAAGGTAAAATGGTCTTATAAGAAAGGATCAAAATCATAAATTGATCATGTAAAGCAAAAACATTGAAACTATGAAGATTATGGTTATTATGTATGTGTTATATGTGAACATCCATAAACTTTTGATGAACTACAACCACTATTCTGTTACAGAATATGTATAGGATTCAGAGTGAATTGCTGGCAGACCATTTAAAAACTTGAAATTATTTTCTCTTTTATGAAGTAACAGTTACATGATTTACAGTGCCTTCAGAAAGTATTCATACCCCTTGACTTATTCCACATTTTGTTGTGTTACAGCCTGTATTTATAATGGATTAAATTGAGATATTATAACATTCTCAAACAGAGAACTATTGAACATAAAAGTTCACTCAGGAGAAATGACAGGGATTATCCAGTCGCAGTACATTTGAATGACCAAAAACATGACATTTCTACCTTTGGATTTTGTGGCATAGAGAAAGTCAAGATATCAGACCGGGGAGGTGATATAAATAATACTCTGAGAAAAAGAGAATGTTTTTGGATTTTCACCCTGCAGACATTATAGCCAAAAGGTCTTAATGATGAAATGCCCATTCATGTTATGTTGTAAATGTGAACATGAGTTATAGCCGCCACTTCAGATTACTCTGACGTTTTATCTCGTAGTGTACACAATGATTTATGAAAACTTACTTGATAGGTCGATGTCCTCATTGTGGTTTCGCTTGTTAATACATTTTAGGTACACACTTTATTAGAATACTTATGAAATGCACATTGTTATATTTGGTAAGATATGCTTGTTTTCCTTATACTCCAACCCCATTCGATGCATTGAATGGATGTGGGTGGAGCAATGTCTACATAAGGGTGCAAATTAAAAACAGTCACAAAATGACGAAGGCCTTGCGGCCGATACGTAAAGCTTAATATAGAGCAGTTATACTAGCAAGAGCAGTGTTCGGGTTTCTTAATATTTTGTCATCTTTTGAAGAATATAGAAATTGGATTTGTGAGCTTTATGATAGCCAAATGTATATACTAAAGCAGTAAAAGGCTGATTTCTCTTGAAAAAATGCAACGCTAATGTGGATTTTACTATATTATTTCATGTATTATGTGTTATATATATTTTTTTACTCAATTTTTAATGAACTATACCTATTACTGTCACAGAATATGTATAGAATTCAGAGTGAATTGCTGTGCGCTGGCAGACCGTTTGAATATTCTAAATTACTTTTACTCTTTTATGAAGTAACATGATTGAAGTGATGCAGCAAAAGGCTGATTACTCATTTTTCTGTATATTTTCATTAGGGTGTATAAATCCATGTTTACAGCAGTTATAGTGCCTATGGTGAAATTATTCACACCCTTGCAATGTTTTCACATTTTGTTGCCTTATTCTTCCCAAGCTACTCCACGATAAAACCATAGAAGTTTTTATTCACTGAGATGTCTTGAATGCATAATTATATACACCTCTTGATCTGGCACACCTAAATGAGTTCAAGTGCATAAGTTTCCTTACCAAGTTACACATTAAATTGAAAAGTGTCCACTGTTGCACGTTAATAGTGGTTCATATGACCTGTCAATAAAATGTATACTTTTCTTTCTATTCAGAAAACCACTGCATCAACTGAGTTCAAAATGAAGACACAGAAACTAACAGCTACTTTTTTCACCACGGGTATGTAGTGAATTGAATTTCATTCTGTGTTTCTAACTTATTTTTTTACTAATTGTTAACTTCATGCCAACCCGAATCATACCAAAAAGGCAAGATGGTGACAGAATAGACCATGTACATTTGGATAATGTAATTATAATAATGAGCAATGATGTACATATTCTTTGCATATGATGCTACAATGCATCTGATTTTTTCAAAATATGTTTAATTTGACATTTCATGGGGGCAATTCTACATTTTGCCTAGTCTACTGTCAAATGTCACACCTCGATTAAATACATTTCCAAAATATTAAAAAGGAAAATGAACAAATTGTAAGCGGTAAACATTACCACACTGCTGTAACGTTTATTACTTGAATTATATTACCACACATCTGTAATGAAAAATGTGCCATCTTGTAAACAAACAAAAAATACAACTCAAGTGTGGTAATCTCAATAAGGTATTATAGGTCTTATTATTAACAATCAAGGGATTTATTTCAGTATGTAATTTATGTGGCTACAAATTATAATTGTTTATTGTATATAAAGATGTAAAAAACTGCAACATGCTGATGAAGGGTAATCTTAGAAATATTGATATTTTGAGCAATAAATATATTAACCATTCTTCTGATAAACCACAGTGTTTTTATGCTGGATTATCCATGGAGTCTCGACCACAACTGCAGTTTACACAACTGCAGCTCCTACTACAATGACCACAACTGCAGCTCCTACGACAACCACAACTGCAGCTCCTACTACAACCAACTACAGCTCCTACTACCACTACAACAGCAGCTCCTACTACAACAACTGTAGCTCCAATGACCACTACAACTGAAGCACCTACTACAACAACTACAAATGCAGCTCCTACGACAACCACAACTGCAGCTCCTACTACAACAACTATAGATCCTACGACCACTACAACAGAAGCACCTACAACGACAACTGAAGCTCCAACGACAACCACAACACCTACTACAACCATTACAACAGAAGCACCTATAACAACAACTGTAGCTTCTAAAACAACAACTGTAGCTCCTACGACCACTACAACAGCAGCGCCTATTACGACAACTACAACTGAGGCTCCTACGACAACCACAACTGCAGCACCTACTACTACAATGACAACTGTAGCTCCTATGACTACTACAACTACAACTGAAGCTCCAACGACAACCACAACTGCAGCACCTACTACTACAATGACAACTGTAGCTCCTACGACTTCTACAACTGAATCACCTACTACGACAACTGCAACTTCAGCTCCTACGACAACCACAACTGCAGCTCCTACTACAACAACTTTAGTTCCTACTACCACTACAACAGAAGCCCCTACAACGACAACTGTGGCTCCTACGACTTCTACAACTGAAGCACCTACTACAACAACTACAAATGCAGCTCCTACGACAACCACAACTGTGGCTCCTACTACAACAACTATAGATCCTACGACCACTACAACAGAAGCACCTACAACAACAACTGAAGCTCCAATGACAACCACAACACCTACTACAACCATTCCAACAGAAGCACCTATAACAACAACTGTAGATTCTAAAACACAACTGTGCTCCTACGACCACTACAACAGTAGCACCTACTACAACAACTACAACTGAAGCTCCTACGACAACCACAACTGCAGCACCTACTAATACAATGACAACTGTAGCTCCTACGACTACCACAACTGCAGCACCTACTACTACAACGACAACTGTAGCTCCTATGACTACTACAACTACAACTGAAGCTCCTACGACAACCACAACTGCAGCACCTACTACTACAATGACAACTGTGCTCCTACGACAACCACAACTGCAGCACCTACTACTACAATGTCAACTGTAGCTCCTACGACTTCTACAACTGAATCACCTACTACGAAATCTACAACTGTAGCTCCTACCACTTCTACAACTGAATCACCTACTACGACAATGACAACTGAAGCTCCAACGACAACCACATCACCTCCTACAACCATTACAACAGAAGCACCTATAACAACAACTGTAGCTTCTACAACAACAACTGTAGCTCCTACGACCACTACAACAGCAGCACCTACTACTACAACTACAACTGAAGCTCCTACGACAACCACAACTGCAGCACCTACTACTACAATGTCAACTGTAGTTCCTACGACCACTACAACAGTAGCACCTACTACTCACAACTACAACTGAAGCTCCTACGACAACCACAACTGAAGCACCTACTACTACAATGACCTGTAGCTCCTATGACCAACTACAACTGAAGCTCCGCAACCACAACTGCAGCACCTACTACTACAATGACAACTGTGGCTCCTACGACTTCTACAACTGAAGCACCTACTACAACAACTACAACTGCAGCTCCTACGACAACCACACCCTCCTACTACAACCACCACTACAACAGAAGCACCTACAACAACAACTGTAGCTCCTACGACTTCTACAACTGAAGCACCTACTACAACAACTACAACTGCAGCTCCTACGACAACCACAACTGCAGCTCCTACTACAACTATAGATCCTACGACCACTACAACAGAAGCACCTACAACGACAACTGAAGCTCCAACGACAACCACAACACCTACTACAACCATTACAACAGAAGCACCTATAACAACAACTGTAGCTTCTACAACAACAACTGTAGCTCCTACGACCACTACAACAGCAGCACCTACTACGACAACTACAACTGAAGCTCCTACGACAACCACAACTGCAGCACCTACTACTACAATGACAACTGTAGCTCCTATGACTACTACAACTACAACTGAAGCTCCAACGACAACCACAACTGCAGCACCTACTACCACAACGACAACTGTAGCTCCTACAACTTCTACAACTGAATCACCTACTACGACAACTGCAACTTCAGCTCCTACGACAACCACAACTGCAGCTCCTACTACAACAACTTTAGATCCTGCTACCACTACAACAGAAGCCCCTACAACGACAACTGTAGCTCCTACGACTTCTACAGCTGAAGCACCTACTACAACAACTACAAATGCAGCTCCTACGACAACCACAACTGCGGCTCCTACTACAACAACTATAGATCCTACAACCACAACAACAGAAGCACCTACAACAACAACTGAAGCTCCAACGACAAACACAACACCGACTACAACCATTACAACAGTAGCACCTATAACAACAACTGTAGATTCTAAAACAACAACTGTAGCTCCTACGACCACTACAACAGTAGCACCTACTACGACAACTACAACTGAAGCTCCTACGACAACCACAACTGCAGCACCTACTACTACAATGACAACTGTAGCTCCTACGACAACCACAACTGCAGTACCTACTACTACAATGACAACTGTAGCTCCTATGACTACTACAACTACAACTGAAGCTCCTACGACAACCACAACTGCAGCACCTACTACTACAATGACAACTGTATCTCCTACGACAACCACAACTGCAGCACCTACTACTACAATGTCAACTGTAGCTCCTACGACTTCTACAACTGAATCACCTACTACGAAATCTACAACTGTAGCTCCTACCACTTCTACAACTGAATCACCTACTACGACAATGACAACTGAAGCTCCAACGACAACCACATCACCTACTACAACCATTACAACAGAAGCACCTATAACAACAACTGTAGCTTCTACAACAACAACTGTAGCTCCTACGACCACTACAACAGCAGCACCTACTACTACAACTACAACTGAAGCTCCTACGACAACCACAACTGCAGCACCTACTACTACAATGTCAACTGTGGTTCCTACGACCACTACAACAGTAGCACCTACTACCACAACTACAACTGAAGCTACTACGACAACCACAACTGCAGCACCTACTACTACAATGACAACTGTAGCTCCTATGACTACAACTGAAGCTCCTACGACAACCACAACTGCAACACCTACTACTACAATGACAACTGTAGCTCCTACGACTTCTACAACTGAAGTACCTACTACAAAACTACAACTGAAGCTCCTACGACAACCACAACTGCGGCTCCTACTACAACAACTATAGATCCTACGACCACTACAACAGAAGCACCTACAACAACAACTGAAGCTCCAACGACAACCACACCTACTACAACCATTCCAACAGAAGCACCTATAACAACAACTGTAGCTCCTACGACCACTACAACAGCAGCACCTACTACTACAACAACAACTGAAGCTCCTACGACAACCACAACTGCAGAACCTACTACTACAACTACAACTGTAGCTCCTACGACTTCTACAACTGAATCACCTACTACGACAATGACAACTGAAGCTCCAACGACAACCACATCACCTACTACAACCATTACAACAGAAGCACCTATAACAACAACTGTAGCTTCTACAACAACAACTGTAGCTCCTACGACCACTAGAACAGCAGCACCTACTACTACAACTACAACTGAAGCTCCTACGACAACCACAACTACAGCACCTACTACGACAATGTCAACTGTAGTTCCTACGACAACTACGACTGCAGCACCTACTACCATAACTACAACTGAAGCTACTACGACAACCACAACTGCAGCACCTACTACTACAATGACAACTGTAGCTCCTATGACTACTACAACTACAACTGAAGCTCCTACGACAACCACAACTGCAGCACCTACTACTACAATGACAACTGTAGCTCCTACGACTTCTACAACTGAAGCACCTACTACAACAACTACAAATGCAGCTCCTACGACAACCACAACTGCGGCTCCTACTACAACAACTATAGATCCTACAACCACTACAACAGAAGCACCTACAACAACAACTGAAGCTCCAACGACAAACACAACACCGACTACAACCATTACAACAGTAGCACCTATAACAACAACTGTAGATTCTAAAACAACAACTGTAGCTCCTACGACCACTACAACAGTAGCACCTACTACGACAACTACAACTGAAGCTCCTACGACAACCACAACTGCAGCACCTACTACTAAACAACTGTAGCTCCTACGACAACCACAACTGCAGCACCTACTACTACAATGACAACTGTAGCTCCAGCTACACAACTACAACTGCTCCTACGACAACCACAACTGCAGCACCTACTACTACAATGACAACTGTAGCTCCTACGACAACCACAACTGCAGCACCTACTACTACAATGTCAACTGTAGCTCCTACGACTTCTACAACTGAATCACCTACTACGAAATCTACAACTGTAGCTCCTACCACTTCTACAACTGAATCACCTACTACGACAATGACAACTGAAGCTCCAACGACAACCACATCACCTCCTACAACCATTACAACAGAAGCACCTATAACAACAACTGTAGCTTCTACAACAACAACTGTAGCTCCTACGACCACTACAACAGCAGCACCTACTACTACAACTACAACTGAAGCTCCTACGACAACCACAACTGCAGCACCTACTACTACAATGTCAACTGTAGTTCCTACGACCACTACAACAGTAGCACCTACTACTACAACTACAACTGAAGCTCCTACGACAACCACAACTGAAGCACCTACTACTACAATGACAACTGTAGCTCCTATGACTACTACAACTACAACTGAAGCTCCTACGACAACCACAACTGCAACACCTACTACTACAATGACAACTGTAGCTCCTACGACTTCTACAACTGAAGTACCTACTACAATAACTACAAATGCAGCTCCTACGACAACCACAACTGCGGCTCCTACTACAACAACTATAGATCCTACGACCACTACAACAGAAGCACCTACAACAACAACTGAAGCTCCAACGACAACCACACCTACTACAACCATTCCAACAGAAGCACCTATAACAACAACTGTAGCTCCTACGACCACTACAACAGCAGCAGCTACTACTACAACTACAACTGAAGCTCCTACGACAACCACAACTGCAGCACCTACTACTACAATGTCAACTGTAGCTCCTACGACTTCTACAACTGAATCAACTACTACGACAACTACAACTGTAGCTCCTACGACTTCTACAACTGAATCACCTGCTACGACAACGACAACTGAAGCTCCAACGACTACCACATCACCTACTACAACCATTACAACAGAAGCACCTATAACAACAACTGTAGCTTCTACAACAACAATTGTAGCTCCTACGACCACTACAACAGCAGCACCTACTACTACAACTACAACTGAAGCTCCTACGACAACCACAACTACAGCACCTACTACGACAATGTCAACTGTAGTTCCTACGACCACTACGACTGCAGCACCTACTACCAAACTACAACTGAAGCTACTACGACAACCACAACTGCAGCACCTACTACTACAATGACAACTGTAGCTCCTATGACTACTACAACTACATCTGGCTCCGACAACCACAACTGCAGCACCTACTACTACAATGACAACTGTAGCTCCTATGACTACTACAACTACATCTGAAGCTCCTACGACAACCACAACTGTGTCTCCTACTACAACAACTATAGATCCTACGACCACTACAACAGAAGCACCTACAACAACAACTGAAGCTTCAACGACAACCACAACACCTACTACAACCATTCCAACAGAAGCCCCTACAACGACAACTGTAGCTCCTATGACTTCTACAACTGAAGCACCTACTACAACAACTGAAGCTCCAACGACAACCACAACTGCGGCTCCTACTACAAAACTTTAGATCCTACACCACTACAACAGAAGCACCTACAACAACAACTGAAGCTCCAACGACAACCACAACACCTACTACAACCATTCCAACAGAAGCACCTATAACAACAACTGTAGCTCCTACGACCACTACAACAGCAGCACCTACTACTACAACAACAACTGAAGCTCCTACGACAACCACAACTGCAGAACCTACTACTACAACTACAACTGAAGCTCCTACGACAACCACAACTGCAGAACTTACTACTACAATGACAACTGTAGCTCCTATGACTACTACAACTACAACTGAAGCTCCTATGACAACCACAACTGCAGCACCTACTACCACAACTACAACTGAAACTCCTACGACAACCAAAACTGCAGCACCTACTACTACAATGTCAACTGTAGCTCCTACGACTTCTACAACAGAATCAACTACTGCGAAAACTACAGCTGTAGCTCCTACGACTTCTACAACTGAATCACCTGCTACGACAACGACAACTGAAGCTCCAACGACTACCACATCACCTACTACAACCATTACAACAGAAGCACCTATAACAACAACTGTAGCTTCTACAACAACAATTGTAGCTCCTACGACCACTACAACAGCAGCACCTACTACTACAACTACAACTGAAGCTCCTACGACAACCACAACTGCAGCACCTACTACTACAATGTCAACTGTAGTTCCTACGACCACTACAACAGTAGCACCTACTACTACAACTGAAGCTCCTACGACAACCACAACTGAAGCACCTACTACTACAATGACAACTGTAGCTCCTATGACTACTACAACTACAACTGAAGCTCCTACGACAACCACAACTGCAACACCTACTACTACAATGACAACTGTAGCTCCTACGACTTCTACAACTGAAGTACCTACTACAATAACTACAAATGCAGCTCCTACGACAACCACAACTGCGGCTCCTACTACAACAACTATAGATCCTACGACCACTACAACAGAAGCACCTACAACAACAACTGAAGCTCCAACGACAATACCACAACCCTACTACAACCATTCCAACAGAAGCACCTATAACAACAACTGTAGCTCCTACGACCACTACAACAGCAGCACCTACTACTACAACTACAACTGAAGCTCCTACGACAACCACAACTGCAGCACCTACTACTACAATGACAACTGTAGCTCCTATGACTACTACAACTACAACTGAAGCTCCTACGACAACCACAACTGCAGCACCTACTACTACAATGACAACTGTATCTCCTACGACAACCACAACTGCAGCACCTACTACTACAATGTCAACTGTAGCTCCTACGACTTCTACAACTGAATCACCTACTACGAAATCTACAACTGTAGCTCCTACCACTTCTACAACTGAATCACCTACTACGACAATGACAACTGAAGCTCCAACGACAACCACATCACCTCCTACAACCATTACAACAGAAGCACCTATAACAACAACTGTAGCTTCTACAACAACAACTGTAGCTCCTACGACCACTACAACAGCAGCACCTACTACTACAACTACAACTGAAGCTCCTATGACAACCACAACTGCAGAACCTACTACTACAATGTCAACTGTAGATCCTACAACCACTACAACAGTAGCACCTACTACTACATTAACAACTGAAGCTCCTACGACAACCACAACTGAAGCACCTACTACTACAATGACAACTGTAGCTCCTATGACTACTACAACTACAACTGAAGCTCCTACGACAACCACAACTGCAACACCTACTACTACAATGACAACTGTAGCTCCTACGACTTCTACAACTGAAGTACCTACTACAATAACTACAAATGCAGCTCCTACGACAACCACAACTGCGGCTCCTACTACAACAACTGTAGCTCCTACGACCACTACAACAGCAGCACCTACAACTACAACTATAACTGAAGCTCCAACGACAACCACACCTACTACAACCATTCCAACAGAAGCAACTATAACAACAACTGTAGCTCCTACGACCACTACAACAGCAGCACCTACTACTACAACTACAACTGAAGCTCCTACGACAACCACAACTGCAGCACCTACTACTACAATGTCAACTGTAGCTCCTACGACTTCTACAACTGAATCACCTACTACGACAACTACAACTGTAGCTCCTACGACTTCTACAACTGAATCACCTACTACGACAATGACAACTGAAGCTCCAACGACAACCACATCACCTACTACAACCATTACAACAGAAGCACCTATAACAACAACTGTAGCTTCTACAACAACAACTGTAGCTCCTACGACCACTAGAACAGCAGCACCTACTACTACAACTACAACTGAAGCTCCTACGACAACCACAACTACAGCACCTACTACGACAATGTCAACTGTAGTTCCTACGACCACTACGACTGCAGCACCTACTACCATAACTACAACTGAAGCTACTACGACAACCACAACTGCAGCACCTACTACTACAATGACAACTGTAGCTCCTATGACTACTACCTACACGAGCTCCTACGACAACCACAACTGCAGCACCTCTACCAAGACAACTGTAGCTCCTACGACTTCTACAACTGAAGCACCACACAACAACTACAAATGCAACTCCTACGACAACCACAACTGCGGCTCCTACTACAACAACTATAGATCCTCGACCACTACAACAGAAGCACCTACAACAACAACTGAAGCTCCAACGACAACCACAACACCTACTACAACCATTCCAACAGAAGCCCCTACAACGACAACTGTACCTCCTCACGACCACTACAACAGCAGCACCTACTACTACAACTACAACTGCAGCTCCTACGACAACCACAACTGCAGCTCCTACTACAACAACTGTAGCTCCTATGACTTCTACAACTGAAGCACCTACTACAACAACTGAAGCTCCAACGACAACCACAACACCTACTACAACCATTCCAACAGAAGCACCTATAACAACAACTGTAGCTCCTACGACCACTACAACAGCAGCACCTACTACATCAACTACAACTGAAGCTCCTACGACAACCACAACTGCAGCACCTGCTACTACAATGACAACTGTAGCTCCTACGACAACCACAACTGCAGCACCTACTACCACAAAGACAACTGTAGCTCCTATGACTACTACAACTACAACTGAAGCTCCTACGACAACCACAACTGCAGCACCTACTACTACAACAACTGTAGCTCCTACGACAACCACAACTGCAGCACCTACTACTACAATGTCAACTGTAGCTCCTACGACTTCTACAACTGAAGCACCTACTACGAAATCTACAACTGTAGCTCCTACCACTTCTACAACTGAATCACCTACTACGACAATGACAACTGAAGCTCCAACGACAACCACATCACCTCCTACAACCATTACAACAGAAGCACCTATAACAACAACTGTAGCTTCTACAACAACAACTGTAGCTCCTACGACCACTACAACAGCAGCACCTACTACTACAACTACAACTGAAGCTCCTACGACAACCACAACTGCAGCACCTACTACTACAATGTCAACTGTAGTTCCTACGACCACTACGACTGCAGCACCTACTACCACAACTGAAGCTCCTACCACCTACAACTGAAGCACCTACTACGACAATACAACTGTAGCTCCTACGACAACCCTACAACTACAACTGAAGCACCTACAACTGCCTAGCTCTACAACAACAACTGTAGCTCCTACGACTACTACAACAGCAGCACCTACTACAATAACTGCAACTTCAGCTCCTACGACAACCACAACTGCAGCTTCTACAACAACAACTATAGATCCTACGACCACTACAACAGAAGCACCTACAACTATAACTGAAGCTCCTACGACAACCACAACTACAACCACCGGCACCTACAACAACAACTATAGCTCCTACGACCACTACAACAGAAGCACCTACAACTATAACTGAAGCTCCTACGACAGCCACAACTGCAGCACCTACTACTACAATGTCAACTGTAGCTCCTACGACTTCTACAACTGAATCAACTATTGCGAAAACTACAGCTGTAGCTCCTACGACAACCACAACTGAATCACCTGCTACGACAACGACAACTGAAGCTCCAACGACAACCACATCACCTACTACAACCATTAGAACAGAAGCACCTATAACAACAACTGTAGCTTCTACAACAACAACTGTAGCTCCTACGACCACTACAACAGCAGCACCTACTACTACAACTACAACTGAAGCTCCTACGACAACCACAACTGCAGCACCTACTACTACAATGACAACTGTAGCTCCTACGACCACTACAACTGCAGCACCTACTACCAAACTACAACTGAAGCTCCTACGACAACCACAACTGCAGCACCTACTACTACAAGACAACTGTAGCTCCTACGACTTCTACAACTGAAGCACCTACTACAACAACTACAAATGCAGCTCCTACGACAACCACAACTGCGGCTCCTACTACAACAACTATAGATCCTACGACCACTACAACAGAAGCACCTACAACAACAACTGAAGCTCCAACGACAACCACAACACCTACTACAACCATTACAACAGAAGCACCTATAACAACAACTGTAGCTCCTACGACCACTACAACAGCAGCACCTACTACTACAACTACAACTGAAGCTCCTACGACAACCACAACTGCAGCACCTACTACTACAATGTCAACTGTAGCTCCTACGACTTCTACAACTGAATCACCTACTACGACAATGACAACTGAAGCTCCAACGACAACCACATCACCTACTACAACCATTACAACAGAAGCACCTATAACAACAACTGTAGCTTCTACGACCACTACAACAGCAGCACCTACTACAACTGATGCTCCTACGACAACCACAACTGCAACACCTACTACTACAATGTCAACTGTAGTTCCTATGATCACTACGACTGCAGCACCTACTACCACAACTACAACTGAAACTCCTACGACAACCACAACTGCTGCACCTGCTACGACAACTACAACTGAAGCTCCTATGACTACTACAACAGCAGCACCTACTACTACAACTACAACTGAAGCTCCTACGACAACCACAACTGCAGCACCTACTACTACAACACAACTGTAGCTTCTACGACTCTACAACTGAATCACCTACTACGACAACTGCAACTGCAGCTCCTACGACAACCACAACTGCAGCTTCTACAACAACAACTGTAGCTCCTACGACCACCACAACAGCAGCACCTGCTACGACAACTACAACTGAAGCTCCTTTGACTACTACAACAGCAGCACCTACTACTACAACTACGAATGAAGCTCTTACGACAACCACAACCGCAACACCTACTACTACAATGAAAACTGTAGCTCCCACCTCATCAGCTCCTACGACAACCACAACTGCAGTTCCAACTACAACAACTTTAGATCTTACTACCACAACAACAGAAGCCCCTTCAACAACAACTGTAGCTCCTACAACTTCTACAACTGAAGCATCTACTACAACAACTACAAATGCAGCTCCTACGACAACCACAACTGCAGCTCCTACTACAACAACTGTAGCTCTTACGACCACTACAACAGCAGCACCTACTACGACAACTTCAACTGAAGCTCCTACGAAAACCACAACTGCAGCACCTACTACTACAATGACAACTGTAGCTTCTACGACAACAACTATAGCTCTTACGACCACTACGACTGCAGCACCTACTTCCACAACTACAACTGAAACTCCTACGACAACCACAACTGCTGCACCTGATACAACAACTACAACTGAAGCTCCTTTGACTACTACAACAGCAGCACCTACTACTACAACTACAACTGAAGCTCTTACGACAACCACAACCGCAGCACTTACTACTACAATGAAAACTGTAGCTCCTACGACTTCTACAACTGAATCACCTACCACGACACTTGCAACTTCAGCTCCTACGACAACCACAACTGCAGTTCCTACTACAACAACTTTAGATCCTACTACCACAACAACAAAAGCCCCTACAACAACAACTGTAGCTCCTACAACTTCTACAACTGAAGCACCTACTACAACAACTACAAATGCAGCTCATACGACAAGCACAACTGCAGCTCATTCTACAACAACTATTGATCCTACAACCAATACAACAGAAGTACCTACAACGACAACTGAAGCTCCAATGACAACCACAACATCTACTACAACCATTACAACAGAAGCACCTATAACAACAACTGTAGCTCCTACGACCACCACAACAGCAGCACCTACATCCTGAGCTCTGACACAAACAGCAGCACCTACTACTACAACTACAACTGAAGCTCTTACGACAACCACAACTGCAGCACCTACTACTACAATGAAAACTGTAGCTCCTACGACTCTACAACTGAATCACTGACTACGAAAACTGCAACTTCGCTCCTACGACCCACAACTGCAGCTTCTACTACAACTATAGATCCTACGACCACTACAACAGAAGCCCCTACAACGACAAATGAATCTTCTACAACAACAACTGTAGCTCCTACGACCACCACAACAGCAGCACCTACTACGACAACTACAACTGAAGCTCCTACGACAACCACAACTGCAGCACCTACTACTACAATGACAAATGTATCTTCTACGACAACAACTATAGATCCTACGACCACTACAACAGAAACACCTACAACGACAACTGAAGCTCCAATGACAACCACAACACCTACTACAACCATTACAACAGAAGCACCTATAACAACAACTGTAGCTTCTAAAACAACAACTGTAGCTCCTACGAGCACTACAACAGAAGCACCTACAACGACAATTGAAGCTCCAATGACAACCACAACACCTACTACAACCATTACAACAGAAGCACCTATAACAACAACTGTAGCTTCTAAAACAACAACTGTAGCTCCTACGACCACTACAACAGCAGCACCTACTACGACAACTACAACTGAAGCACCTATAACAACAACTGTAGCTCCTACGACCACTACAACAGCAGCACCTACTACGACAACTACAACTGAAGCTCCTACGACAACCACAACTGCAGCAACTACTACTACAATGAGAACTGTAGCTTCTACGACAACAACTATAGGTCTCACGACCACTATGACTGCAACACCTTCTACCTCAACTACAACTGAAACTCCTACGACAACCACAACCACAACTGCTGCACCTGCTACGACAACTGCAACGGAAGCTCCTATGACTACTACAACAGCAGCATCTACTATTCCAACTACAACTGAAGCTCCTACAACAACCACAACTGCAGCACCTACTACTACATTGACAACTGTAGCTCCTACCAACCAGCACCTGACAACCGCAACTGCAGCTAAAGCTACATCCATAACAGCACCTCCTACTATAACAGCTGTAGCTCCTACGACAACTGTAGCACCTACGACCACTACATTTACAGTAACTACAGCAACAACTAAAGCTTTTAATACAACAACTGTATCTCCTACAACCAGCACAACAACAGCTGCTACGACAACCACTGCAGCTCTTACTACAACATCTCTAGGTCCTACGACCACTACAACTGCAGCAACTACGACAACTACAACTGCAGCTCCTACGACAACCACAATTAAAGCTCCTACTACAACAACTGTAGCTCCCTTGAAAACCACAACTCCAGCTCCTACGACAACCACCACAGTAGCTGCTGCTACAACAACCACAACTGTAGCTGCTACGACTACCACAACAGCAGCACCTAGAAAGACAACTGTAGCTCCTATTGTAACTGCAGCTCCTATGACAACCACAACAGCATCATCTATGACAACAACTGCATCCCCTACAGTAGCTCCTACAACAACCACAACAGCATCCCCTAGTTCAACCACTGCAGCACTTACTACATCAACTGTGGGTCCTATGACCACTACAACTGCAGCACCTACTACAATTACAACTGCAGCTCCTATGACAACCACACATGCAGCTCCTACTACAACATCTGTAGCTTCTATACCCACTACAACAGCAGCACCTACAATGACAACTCCAGCTCCAACGACAACCAAAACTGCAGCTCCTACTACACAAATGGAAGCTGCTATGACATCCACAGCTGCAGCTCCTATGACAAACACAGCTGTAGCTCCTATGACAACCACAGCTGCAGCTCCCACGACAACCCCAAATGCAGATCCTACATCAACCACAACTGCAGCACCTACAATAACAACTGTAGCTCCTATGACAACCAAAACAGCAGCTCTTTCAACAACCACAACAGTAGCTCCTACAACAACCAGTGCAGCTTCTTCAACAAACACATATCTGAAGATAACAACTGCAGCTTCTACAGCAACAAACACAGCTCCTACTACGACAACCACAATTGCTGCTCTGATTACAACAGCCGTAGTTCCTACATCCACTACAACTGCAGCAACTACAACGACCACTACAAAGGCATCTACTTCAACAACCACAACTCTAGCTTCTACACCAACCACAACAGTGGCTCCTGCGACAACCACAACAGTGGGCTCCTACAACAACCACAACAGTAGCTCCTACGACAACCACAGATGCAGCTCCTACTACAATAACTGTCACTCCTATGACCACTACAACTGCAGCACCTACTATGACAACCACAACAACCGCTCCTACTACAATAACTTCAGCTCTTACAACAACAACTGTAGCACCTTTGACAACACTCCTGCGCTTTTTTATGACAACCACAACTGCAGCTCCTACAACAATTGCAGCTCCTACCACAACCATAACAGCAGCTCCTACAACAACAATTGTAGCTCCTAATATGACAACAACTGCAGCTCCTACTACAACAACAACTGCAAAACGTACCACTGCAGCTCCCACCACAACCATAATTGAAGCTCCTTCGACATTCACAACTGCAGCTCCTGCTACGAAAACCACAACTACAGCTCCTACTATGAGAACCACAACTGCAGCTTTTACGAGAACCACCACTGTTCCTACTACCAACAGTACCATAGAAGCTCATACTTCCACAACTATAACTGCAGCTCCTATAACCACCAGAACTGTAGATTCTACTATGACAACCACAACATTAGCTGCCAAAATGACAACTACAAATGAAGCTCCAACAATGGTAACTCCAGCTCTATCAACCACCACCACCACTGTGGCTTCTAATACGGCATTTAAAACTGCAGGTGCTACAGCAACCACCAAAACTGCTGCTCCTACAATGACTACAACTGCAGCACCTACAAGTACAACCACAATTGTGCTTCCTAACTCGACAGCTGCAACTTTTACCTCAACTTCTATGGCTTCAGTGACATCAACAACTAGGTAAGCAAAATCATTTAGTATAATTATTTTATGCAATTCAATTAACACTTTGTCAATCAAGGAATCTTTGAAGCGAAGAACCATGTATATCCGTGCTTGTGTCGTTAACTACTGATATTTTCATAAAACATTTAAAATGTCAGCCTTTCTTTGGAAAAGCTCTTTGAGCACCTCATTTGGTAGAAAGGCATAATATAAATCCAATCTGTTATTGTTAGTGTGCTTGCTGAAGGCAAGACCACTAGATTTTTTCCATACTTCTTCTAATTATTTGATTCATTTAGCCCGCTTTAGCACTTAAACACTTCAAGCTATGAACACGGAACCAACTTAGATTACTTGAGAAAATATTTTTTCGCATTAATACCTTTAGACGTACAACAATATTTAAAACAGCTCCCAATGCATTTCAACACCAAACCAACATTGATATTTTCAGACTAACCCAAATTAGATTGCTTTTATTCAGCTTTTTTATACTATTTATACTTGTTGAACTATAACCATTTTAAAATTGCATAAAAGCTCCATAGGCTTTAATGAGAAATATTTGGAAATATTTGGTTACGCCTCTTCTCTTGAACTATTTATGCTACAAAGACCAAACCAACGTTGAAATGTACAGACTGAACCATCTTAGATTGCTTGTCAAAAGCTTCACATTTTCTAAAACTTTTATAAACTGTAATGATATAATTTGCATAGATTGCCGTAACACTTTATGGATTCAATGCCAATCATGGGAACACAGTGGTAAACATTTAAAATGCTGCTGCTTCTTAACCATTTTAGCTAAAAACTTTTAAAACAACTTTAACATTTTCAAAACGTTATAAACTATACTAATTCAAACAAGTATAAACTAGCATATAATAACCTACCAACAATAATAGTAACTATTGAACCATTCAAGCTAGAGACACAAACCAACGTTGACATGTTCAGGCTATCCTATCCAATCTATAAATTTTTCCATCTACCTACTTTTCCCAACTATAACCAGTCACTTCCATTACTACTGCAGTGACTACCACTACTATAACTTATTTCACAACCATAAATACTTTAAGACAAGCTAGCAAGAACACACATTTTCTTTAGGAAATTGACTTTTTGTTTATTATTATTTTCTCTTAGATTTGGCACAGTGATGTTTTTTGTTAGACTGATGTTCCAGCTCAACACACCAGTCCCCACTAAGGATGATGTCCTTGGTGCCGTCGACAAGCAACTGTATCTTCAATTCAACAATCAGACGAACACTCAAACCACCTTCCAGAATGGAACTTATATCAGTGAGTTTAATAAATTAGGCTTATATCATGAAGACATTTATTTCCACTCTATAATTTTTTTTTATAGGTAAACGTTCAACTGCTTCCGCTATGTAAATACTTCTTGAATGTTTTCTAATGTTGAAACTCCTAAATTGTAGCAGTTCATGTTGTCTGTTGCTATAGTGACCATTGTTTTGTGTGCTCACAGAACTTACAGATACTTCATTTGCCGTCGATCTTGGTTTCAAAATAACCAATGTAACCATGGAGTCGCAAAGCAATAGCCTCACTTTCACCAATGAGACCTACAGCCAGATAGAGGATTCAATTAACAGCCTAGTAAGATACCTCTATACATAAGATACATCCATGGTCATGTTCAGGTCATGATAGTAATTGACAACTTGGTGTTTTGTCCCCTTTTAGCTCCATGATATTCTTTGTAAACCAGACGGCAAACAGTTTGACTTTCCCAAACCCAACTTCACGTAAGTACAACGTCATGTCCGTGAACCAACCCAGCTTTCTCAACTGCACTCTTTAGAATGTCTGCAGATGTCATACAGCTGCTGTTTGTACAGCTAAACAGGATGGAGGGAATATGTTCAACTCTCACACAAAACCAATTTTTACGTCCACAGTACTGTTGGCACTCAAATCAGGGCAGACGTGATGTATGTATACAATAAGGAAGACATCAACCTCCCTAGTGCTTTTCTAGAGGAAGTCTTAAAAGTCTCAGGTATGCTGCTTTTGTTGCTATTTCTGTTTGTTATTACGGTGAGTTATCAAACACCATGTCAAATATGCGTAATATTCAATCTCGAAAAAACACTTTCACATCTATGGTACTGTATATGACATATTACAAGTCTATAATCCCCCCTAAAATGTATTTTCATTTATATTCTAGGTCTCCTGCCAACCACTGTTGCCCCAACAACCACCACCACCACTGTGGCTTCTACTACGGCAATTAAAACTGCAGGTCCTAAAACAACAACCACAATTGCTGCTCCTACAATGACTACAACTGCAGCATCTACAAGTACAACCACAATTGTACTTCCTACCTTGACAACGACAACTGCAACTTTTACCTCAACTTCTATGGCTTCAGTGACAGCCACAACTAGGTAAGCAAGATAATTTAGTAGAATTATTTTATGCAATTCAATTAACACTTTGTCAATCAATGAACCTTTGAAGCGAAGAACCATGTATATCTGTGTTTGTGTCGTTAAATACTGATATTTTCAAAAAGCATTCAAATTGTCAGCCTTTCTTTAGAAAATGTATTTGAGTACCTCAGTTGGTAGAAAGGCGCTATATAAATCCAATCTATTTTTATTAATGTGCTTGCTGAAGGCAAGACCACTAGATTTATTACATACTTCTTCTAATTATTTGATTCATTTAGCCCGTTTTAGCACCTAAACGCTTCAAGCTATGAAAACGGAACCAACTTAGATTACTTGAGAAAATATTTTTTTGCATTAATACCTTTAGTCGTACAACAATATTGAAATCAGCTCCCAATGCATTTCAACACCAAACCAACATTGATATTTTCTGACTGACCCAACTTAGATTGCTTTTATTCAGCTTTTTTATACTATTTATACTTGTTGAACTATAACCATTTAAAAGTTGCATAAAAGCTCCATAGGCTTTAATGAGAAATATTTGGTTACGCCACTTCTCTTGAACTATTTATGCTACAAAGACCAAAGCAACGTTGAAATGTACAGACTGACCCATCTTAGATTGCTTGTCAAAAGCTTCACATTTTCTAAAACTTTTATAAACTGTAATGATAAATTTGCATAAATTGCCGTAACACTTTATGGATTCAATGCCAATCATGGGAATACAGTGGTAAACATTTAAAATGCTGCTGCTTCTTAACCATTTTAGCTACAAACTTTTAAAACAACTTTAATATTTTCAAAACGTTATAAACTATACTAATTCAAACAAGTATAAACTAACATATAATAACCTACCAACAATAATAATAACTCTTGAACCATTCAAGCTAGAGACACAAACCAACGTTGACATGTTCTGGCTATCCTATCCAATCTATCCATTTTTCCATCTGCCTACTTTCCCAACTATAACCATTCACTTCCATTACTACTGCAGTGACTACCACTACTATAACTTATTTCACAACCATAAATACTTTAAGACAAGCTAGCAAGAACACACATTTTCTTTAGGAAATTGACTTTTTCTTTATTATTATTTTCTCTTAGATTTGGCACAGTGATGTTTTTTGTTAGACTGATGTTCCAGCTCAACACACCAGTCCCCACTAAGGATGATGTCCTTGGTGTCGTCGACAAGCAACTGTATCTTCAATTCAACAATCAGACGAACACTCAAACCACCTTCCAGAATGGAACTTATATCAGTGAGTTTAATAAATTAGGCTTATATCATGAAGACATTTATTTCCACTCTATAATATTTTTTTATAGGTAAACGTTCAACTGCTTCCGCTATGTAAATACTTCTTGAATGTTTTCTAATGTTGAAACTCCTAAATTGTAGCAGTTCATGTTGTCTGTTGCTATAGTGACCATTGTTTTGTGTGCTCACAGAACTTACAGATACTTCATTTGCCGTCGATCTTGGTTTCAAAATAACCAATGTAACCATGGAGTCGCCAAGCAATAGCCTCACTTTCACCAATGAGACCTACAGCCAGATTGAGGATTCAATTAACAGCCTAGTAAGATACCTCTATACATAAGATACATCCATGGTCATGTTCAGGTCATGATAGTAATTGACAACTTGGTGTTTTGTCCCCTTTTAGCTCCATGATATTCTTTGTAAACCAGACGGCAAACAGTTTGACTTTCCCAAGCCCAACTTCACGTAAGTACAACGTCATGTCCGTGAACCAACCCAGCTTTCTCAACTGCACTCTTTAGAATGTCTGCAGATGTCATACAGCTGCTGTTTGTACAGCTAAACAGGATGGAGGGAATATGTTCAACTCTCACACAAAACCAATTTTTACGTCCACAGTACTGTTGGCACTCAAATCAGGGCAGACGTGATGTATGTATACAATAAGGAAGACATCAACCTCCCTAGTGCTTTTCTAGAGGAAGTCTTAAAAGTCTCAGGTATGCTGCTTTTGTTGCTATTTCTGTTTGTTATTACGGTGAGTTATCAAACACCATGTCAAATATGCGTAATACTCAATCTCGAAAAAACACTTTCACATCTATGGTACTGTATATGACATATTACAAGTCTATAATCCCCCCTAAAATGTATTTTCATTTATATTCTAGGTCTCCTGCCAACCACTGTTGCCCCAACAACCACCACCACCACTGTGGCTTCTACTACGGCAATTAAAACTGCAGGTCCTACAACAACAACCACAATTGCTGCACCTACAATGACTACAACGGCAGCATCTACAAGTACAACCACAATTGTACTTCCTACCTTGACAACGACAACTGCAACTTTTACCTCAACTTCTATGGCTTCAGTGACAGCAACATCTAGGTAAGCAAGATAATTTAGTATAATTATTTTATGCAATTCAATTAACACTTTGTCAATCAAGGAACCTTTGAAGTGAAGAACCATGTATATCCGTGTTTGTGTCGTTAAATACTGATATTTTCATAAAGCATTCAAAATGTCAGCCTTTCTTTAGAAAATGTATTTGAGTACCTCAGTTGGTAGAAAGGCGCTATATAAATCCAATCTATTTTTATTAATGTGCTTGCTGAAGGCAAGACCACTAGATTTATTACATACTTATTCTAATTATTTGATTCATTTAGCCTTTTTTAGCACCTAAACGCTTCAAGCTATGAACACGGAACCAACTTAGATTACTTGAGAAAATATTTTTTTGCATTAATACCTTTAGACGTACAACAATATTTAAATCAGCTCCCAATGCATTTCAACACCAAACCAACATTGATATTTTCAGACTGACCCAACTTAGATTGCTTTTATTCAGCTTTTTTATACTATTTATACTTGTTGAACTATAACCATTTTAAAGTTGCATAAAAGCTCCATAGGTTTTAATGAGAAATATTTGGTTACGCCACTTGTCTTGAACTATTTATGCTACAAAGACCAAACCAACGTTGAAATGTACAGACTGACCCATCTTGGATTGCTCGTCAAAAGCTTCACATTTTCTAAAACCTTTATAAACAATAATAATGAATTTGCATAAATTACCGTAACACTTTATGGATTCAGTGCCAATCATGGGAAGACAGTGGTAAACATTTTAAATGCTGCTGCTCCTTAACCATTTTAGCTACAAACTTTTAAAACAACTTTAACATTTTCAAAATGTTATAAACTATACTAATTCAAACAAGTATAAACTAGCATATAATAACCTACCAACAATAATAGTAACTATTGAACCATTCAAGCTAGAGACACAAACCAACGTTGACATGTTCTGGCTATCCTATCCAATCTATCAATTTTTACATCTGCATACTTTTCCCAACTATAACCAGTCACTTCCATTACTACTGCAGTGACTACCTCTACTATAACTTATTTCACAACCATAAATACTTTAAGACAAGGTAGCAAGAACACACATTTTCTTTAGGAAATTGACTTTTTCTTTATTATTATTTTCTCTTAGATTTGGCACAGTGATGTTTTTTGTTAGACTGATGTTCCAGCTCAACACACCAGTCCCCACTAAGGATGATGTCCTTGGTGTCGTCGACAAGCAACTGTATCTTCAATTCAACAATCAGACGAACACTCAAACCACCTTCCAGAATGGAACTTATATCAGTGAGTTTAATAAATTAGGCTTATATCATGAAGACATTTATTTCCACTCTATATATATTTTTTTATAGGTAAACGTTCAACTGCTTCCGCTATGTAAATACTTCTTGAATGTTTTCTAATGTTGAAACTCCTAAATTGTAGCAGTTCATGTTGTCTGTTGCTATAGTGACCATTGTTTTGTGTGCTCACAGAACTTACAGATACTTCATTTGCCGTCGATCTTGGTTTCAAAATAACCAATGTAACCATGGAGTCGCCAAGCAATAGCCTCACTTTCACCAATGAGACCTACAGCCAGATTGAGGATTCAATTAACAGCCTAGTAAGATACCTCTATACATAAGATACATCCATGGTCATGTTCAGGTCATGATAGTAATTGACAACTTGGTGTTTTGTCCCCTTTTAGCTCCATGATATTCTTTGTAAACCAGACGGCAAACAGTTTGACTTTCCCAAACCCAACTTCACGTAAGTACAACGTCATGTCCGTGAACCAACCCAGCTTTCTCAACTGCACTCTTTAGAATGTCTGCAGATGTCATACAGCTGCTGTTTGTACAGCTAAACAGGATGGAGGGAATATGTTCAACTCTCACACAAAACCAATTTTTACGTCCACAGTACTGTTGGCACTCAAATCAGGGCAGACGTGATGTATGTATACAAAAAGGAAGACATCAACCTCCCTAGTGCTTTTCTAGAGGAAGTCTTAAAAGTCTCAGGTATGCTGCTTTTGTTGCTATTTCTGTTTGTTATTACGGTGAGTTATCAAACACCATGTCAAATATGCGTAATACTCAATCTCGAAAAAACACTTTCACATCTATGGTACTGTAAATGACATATTACAAGTCTATAATCCCCCCTAAAATGTATTTTCATTTATATTCTAGGTCTCCTGCCAACCACTGTTGCCCCAACAACCACCACCACCACTGTGGCTTCTACTACGGCAATTAAAACTGCAGGTCCTACAACAACAACCACAATTGCTGCTCCTACAATGACTACAACTTCAGCATCTACAAGTACAACCACAATTGTACTTCCTACCTTGACAACGACAACTGCAACTTTTACCTCAACTTCTATGGCTTCAGTGACAGCAACATCTAGGTAAGCAAGATAATTTAGTATAATTATTTTATGCAATTCAATTAACACTTTGTCAATCAAGGAACCTTTGAAGTGAAGAACCATGTATATCCGTTTTTTTGTCGTTAAATACTAATATTTTCATAAAGCATTCAAAATGTCAGCCTTTCTTTAGAAAATGTATTTGAGTACCTCAGTTGGTAGAAAGGCGCTATATAAATCCAATCTATTTTTATTAATGTGCTTGCTGAAGGCAAGACCACTAGATTTATTACATACTTTTTCTAATTATTTGATTCATTTAGCCCGTTTTAGCTTCTAAACGCTTCAAGCTATGAACACGGAACCAACTGAGATTACTTGAGAAAATATTTTTTTGAATTAATATCTTTAGACGTACAACAATATTGAAATCAGCTCCCAATGCATTTCAACACCAAACCAACATTAATATTTTCAGACTAACCCAACTTAGATTGCTTTTATTCAGCATTTTTATGCTATTTATACTTGTTGAACTATAACCATTTTAAAGTTGCATAAAAGCTCCATAGGCTGTAATGAGACATATTAGGTTACGCCTCTTCTCTTGAACTATTTATGCTACAAAGACCAAACCAACGTTGAAATGTACATACTGACCCATCTTAGATTGCTTTTCAAAAGCTTCACATTTTCTAAAACTGTAATGATATAATTTGCATAGATTGCCGTAACACTTTATGGATTCAATGCCAATCATGGGAATACAATGGTAAACATTTAAAATGCTGTTGCTCCTTAACAATTTTAGCTACAAACTTTTAAAACAACTTTAACACTTTCAAAATGTTATAAGCTATACTAATTCAAACAAGTATAAACTAGCATATAATAACCTACCAACAATAATAATAACTCTTGAACCATTCAAGCTAGAGACACAAACCAACGTTGACATGTTCTGGCTATCCTATCCAATCTATAAATTTTTCCATCTACCTACTTTTCCCAACTATAACCAGTCACTTCCATTACTACTGCAGTGACTACCACTACTATAACTTATTTCACAACCATAAATACTTTAAGACAAGCTAGCAAGAACACACATTTTCTTTAGGAAATTGACTTTTTTATTTATTATTATTTTCTCTTAGATTTGGCACAGTGATGTTTTTTGTTAGACTGATGTTCCAGCTCAACACACCAGTCCCCACTAAGGATGATGTCCTTGGTGTCGTCGACACGCAACTGTATCTTCAATTCAACAATCAGACGAACACTCAAACCACCTTCCAGAATGGAACTTATATCAGTGAGTTTAATAAATTAGGCTTATATCATGAAGACATTTATTTCCACTCAATATTTTTTTTATATAGGTAAACGTTCAACTGCTTCCGCTATGTAAATACTTCTTGAATGTTTTCTAATGTTGAAACTCCTAAATTGTAGCAGTTCATGTTGTCTGTTGCTATAGTGACCATTGTTTTGTGTGCTCACAGAACTTACAGATACTTCATTTGCCGTCGATCTTGGTTTCAAAATAACCAATGTAACCATGGAGTCGCCAAGCAATAGCCTCACTTTCACCAATGAGACCTACAGCCAGATAGAGGATTCAATTAACAGCCTAGTAAGATACCTCTATACATAAGATACATCCATGGTCATGTTCAGGTCATGATAGTAATTGACAACTTGGTGTTTTGTCCCCTTTTAGCTCCATGATATTCTTTGTAAACCAGACGGCAAACAGTTTGACTTTCCCAAACCCAACTTCACGTAAGTACAACGTCATGTCCGTGAACCAACCCAGCTTTCTCAACTGCACTCTTTAGAATGTCGGCAGATGTCATAAAGCTGCTGTTTGTACAGCTAAACAGGATGGAGGGAACATGTTCAACTCTCACACAAAACCAATTTTTACGTCCACAGTACTGTTGGCACTCAAATCAGGGCAGACGTGATGTATGTATACAAAAAGGAAGACATCAACCTCCCTAGTGCTTTTCTAGATGAAGTCTTAAAAGTCTCAGGTATGCTGCTTTTGTTGCTATTTCTGTTTGTTATTACGGTGAGTTATCAAACACCATGTCAAATATGCGTAATATTCAATCTCGAAAAAACACTTTCACATCTATGGTACTGTATATGCATTATTACAAGTCTATAATCCCCCCTAAAATGTATTTTCATTTATATTCTAGGTCTCCTGCCAACCACTGTTGCCCCAACAACCACCACCACCACTGTGGCTTCTACTACGGCAATTAAAACTGCAGGTCCTACATCAAAAACCACAACTGCTGCTCCTACAATGACTACAACTGCAGCTTCTACAAGTACAACCACAATTGTACTTCCTACCTTGACAACGACAACTGCAACTTTTACCTCAACTTCTATGGCTTCAGTGACATCAACAACTAGGTAAGCAAGATAATTTAGTATAATTATTTTATGCAATTCAATTAACACTTTGTCAATTAAGGAACCTTTGAAGCGAAGAACCATGTATATCCGTGTTTGTGTCGTTAAATACTGATATTTTCATAAAGCATTCAAAATGTCAGCCTTTCTTTAGAAAATGTATTTGAGTACCTCAGTTGGTAGAAAGGCGCTATATAAATCCAATCTATTTTTATTAGTGTGTTTGCTGAAGGCAAGACCACTAGATTTATTACATACTTTTTCTAATTATTTGATTCATTTAGCCTTTTTTAGCACCTAAACGCTTCAAGCTATGAACACGGAACCAACTTAGATTACTTGAGAAAATATTTTTTTGCATTAATACCTTTAGACGTACAACAATATTTAAATCAGCTCCCAATGCATTTCAACACCAAACCAACATTGATATTTTCAGACTGACCCAACTTAGATTGCTTTTATTCAGCTTTTTTATACTATTTATACTTGTTGAACTATAACCATTTTAAAGTTGCATAAAAGCTCCATAGGTTTTAATGAGAAATATTTGGTTACGCCACTTGTCTTGAACTATTTATGCTACAAAGACCAAACCAACATTGAAATGTACAGACTGACCCATCTTAGATTGCTTGTCAAAAGCTTCACATTTTCTAAAACCTTTATAAACTGTAATGATATAATTTGCATAAATTACCGTAACACTTTATGGATTCAATGCCAATCATGGGAACACAGTGGTAAACATTTAAAATGCTGCTGCTCCTTAACCATTTTAGCTACAAACTTTTAAAACAACTTTAACATTTTCAAAACGTTATAAACTATACTAATTCAAACAAGTATAAACTAGCATATAATAACCTACCAACAATAATAGTAACTCTTGAACCATTCAAGCTAGAGACACAAACCAACGTTGACATGTTCTGGCTATCCTATCCAATCTATCAATTTTTTTATCTACCTACTTTTCCCAACTATAACCAGTCACTTCCATTACTACAGCAGTGACTACCACTACTATAACTTATTTCACAAACATAAATACCTTAAGACAAGCTAGCAAGAACACACATTTTCTTTAGGAAATTTACTTCTCTATTTATTATTATTTTCTCTTAGATTTGGAACAGTGGTGGTTTTTGTTAGACTGATGTTCCAGCTCAACACACCAGTCCCCACTGAGGATGATGTCCTTGGTGCCTTCAACAAGCAACTGTATCATCAATTCAACAATCAGACAAACACTCAAACCACCTTCCAGAATGGAACTTATATCAGTGAGTTCAACAAATTAGGCTTATATCATAAATACATTTATTTCCACTCTACAAAATGTTTTATAGATAAAAACATTAAACTGCTTCCGCTATGTAAATACTTCTTGAATGTTTTTTAATTTTGAAACTCCTAAATTGTAGCAATTCATTTTGTCTGTTGCTATAGTTACAATTATTTGTGTGCTCACAGAACTTACAGATACTTCATTTGCCATCGATCTTGGTTTCAAAATAACCAATGTAACCATGGAGTCGCGAAGTAACAGAATCACATTCACCAGTGAGACCTACAGCCAGATACAGGATTCAATTAACATTCTAGTAAGATACTTTTATACATAAGATACATCCATGGTCATCTTCAGGTCATGATAGTAATTGACAACTTGGTGTTTTCTCCCCTTTTAGCTCCGTGCTATTCTTTGTAAACCAGACAGCAAACAGTTTGACTTTCCCAAGCCCGACTTCACGTAAGTACAACGTCATGTCCGTGAACCAACCCAGCTTTCTCAACTCACTCTTTGGAATGTCTGCAGATGTCATACAGCTGCTGTTTGTACAGCTAAACAGGATGGAGGGAACATGTTCAACTCTCACACAAAACCAATTTTTACGTCCACAGTACTGTTGGCACTCAAATCAGGGCAGACGTGATGTATTTATACAAAGAGGGAGAAATCAACCTCCCTAGTGCTATTCTAGAGGAAGTCTTAAAAGTCTCAGGTATGCTGCTTTTGTTGCTATTTCTGTTTTTTATTACAATGAGTTATCAAACACCATATAAAATATGTGTAATACTCAATCTCAAAAAAACACGTTCACATCTGTGGTACTGTATATGACATATTACACGTTTATAATCACTCTTAAATGTATTTTCATTTATATTCTAGGTCTCCTGACAACCACTGTTGCCCCAACAACTACCAGCACCACACCACTGCCTACCGTTTTGCTGACCACTCCTTTCAATACCACAAGTGGTGGAGGTTTTCCTGGCTGGGCTCTGGCCATTATCATCCCTTGTGGCATCGCTATCATTCTGGTACCACTGTGGATCCTGCTTTGTGTACGTATAGGCTTGTGTTCACTTGTGTACTCTGAAAATACTCTACAAAGTATATTATCAAATAAGCTGTTCAATCTCTGCAATGATATTGATTTAACATGTGAATCATACTTCCCCATCTTTGTTTTGTAGTGCATGCTGTGTGGCTGCTGTGCAGCTGTAAGGAGACGCTGTCACAGACGTAGATCTTACAATGTACAGTACACCACCAGAAACGGCCTCTTCTGAGGTGACAACACTAACATCTGTGGGCAACTGTCATCACAAGAACAGCCAATCATCTATATCTGCTAATCACGGGACTTTAATGCATGGAAAATCACTTGTGACTACACACCATTGCATCTGAGAAGATCAAGTGAGGACTTCCATATATTTTTATCATAAAAAGAAAATTGATAATAGGCCACATGTTTTTTGTGCAATGTACTACTTTTTATATAATGCATCTGGTTGTTAATCAACGTTACAGCTGAGCTGAACAAAGTATGTTTATATATTTATTAACTATGTCATGTGTGGTTTCAAGCTGTGCTGTCCACTGACTAAAACGGTTATCACTTATTTATTTAATGTATAATAAGCTTCATTACAATAATATTTATTGTTGTTTTGTTATTTCCTCTCTTGATTAACTATGAACTAATTTATTTTAAAATCTGCAATACAGTACTTGTTACTTCATCTTACAGTTTGACAACTGAATGGGTTTGACTGCATGGTGATTACAGACAACACATCTACACATCAAAAGTAGTCGAAATTGTCCGACCTGGCACCTTAAAGATCTATGCAAACCTTATTAAAGACCCAGTGCAGTCAAAAATGTGATGTTCCTGTGTTTTGTATACAGTTCCTTCACAGTGTTACAACCTGAATTTGAAATGGATTCTATTTAGATTTTGTGACACTGGCCTACACATAATACCCGATAATGTCAAAGTGGTATTATGTTTTTAGAATTTTTTACAAATTATAAAAAAAAAGTAAATAAGTATTCAACCCCTTTGTTATGGCAAGCTTAAATAAGTTCACATAACAAGTCACATAATAAGTTGCATGGACTCTGTGTGCAACAATAGTATTTTGGAATGACTACCTCATCTCTGTACCCCACACATACAATTATCTGTAAAGTCCCTCAGTCGAGCAGTGCATTTCAAACACAGATTCAACCACAAAGATCAGGGAAGTTTTCCAATGCCTCGCAAAGAAGGGCACCTATTGGTAGATTTTTTTTTTTTTTTTAAAGCAGACATTGAATAGCCCTTTGAGCATGGTTAAGTTATCAATTACACTTTATATGGTGTATCAATGCTGCACCCAGTCATTACAAAGATACGGGCATCCTTCCTAACTCAGTTGCCAGAGAGGAAGAAAACCGCTTAGGAATTTCACCATGAGGCCAATGGTGACTTTAAAACAGTTACAAAGTTTAATGGCTGTGATAGGAGAAAACATAGGATGGACCAACAACATTGTACTTACTCCACAATACTAACTGAACTTGTGATGAGGTGGTGTTGAAGGAGTCAGGCACAGGAGGCAAAATCACAGAATAACAGGCTTTAATCCGCAAAAATACAGGGTTACACACTCCAGGGCACAAAACAGGTGCACTGGAAAATACAAGGCACATAGGAAAATACTGCAGTCGAACAAAATACACGAGATCCACCGCGCTTCACTAACCTTCACAGTAAACAATCACCCACAAGGACAAGGGGGCAGAGGGAACACTTATACACGGACTAATTAGGGGATTAGAACCAGGTGTGTGTGATAACGAGACAAGACAATTGTGGTGATGATTGTGGTGATGATGTTGTCAGAAGGCCAACGCTGAACTTCTGACAACACACGACGCGCTGGAGATGAACGTGGGCAGCGTCCCACGTCTCCTCCGCGCGCCGAAACCAGTCATCCACCGCAGGAGCCTCGGTCTGGCTCTGGTCCCACGGTGCCAGAACCGGTTGGTAACCTAAAACACATTGGAATGGTGTTAGGTTAGTAGAGGAGTGGCGGAGAGAGTTCTAGGCATATTCTGCCCATGGCAAGAACACCGACCCCTGCATTGATTCAATCACTGAAGGAATGAGGGGGAGAGGATGACTAAATCTTATCGTCTCCCTGTTCAGTGGTCGATAATCAATGCAGGGGCGCAGCCCTCCGTCGTTCTTCTTCACAAAGAAGAAACTTGAGGAGGCGGGTGAAGTGGAGGGACGTATATACCCCTGGCGCAGGGACTCGGTGACATATGTTTCCATAGCCACTGTTTCAGCCTGTGACAGGGGGTATATATGACTCTTGGGAGGTACAGCGTCTACCCGGAGGTTTATCGCGCAAACCCCCGCCCGATGAGGTGGTAATTTAGTCCCCTGCGTTTTAGAGAACGCTTGCGCCAGATCGAGGTATTCAGGGGGAATGCGCACGGTGGAGGTACTGTCTGGACTTTCCACCGTGGTTGCACCAACGGAAACATCTAGCCACCTACCCTGACACTCTCGTGAGAGCCCTCTGCGGCCATGAGAAGGTGGGGTTGTGGAGTGCTAGCCACAGGATACCTAATACCACAGGAAAAGCAGGAGATTCAATAATCGAAAAAATAACCTGCTCACAATGATATATGTTCTGAACTTTGTCATGTATTTCTATGTTTTATGTGGACCCCAGGAAGAGTAGCTTCTGAATGTGCAGTAGCTAATGGGGATCCTTATAAACTAAACCAAGAAGACTGTGAATGTTCCTGAGTGGCCGAGTTACAGTTTTGACTTAAATCTGCTTGAAAATCCATGGCAAGACCTGAAAATGGTTGTCTAGCAATTATCAACTACACATTTGACAGAGCTTGAAGAATTTTGAAAAGAATCATGGGCAAATGTTGCACAATCCAGGTGTGGAAAGCTCTTAGATTTACCCAAGACTCACAGCTGTATTCACTGCTGCCAAAGGTGATTCTAATGTATTGACTCAGTGGGTTGAATACTTATGTAATCAAGATATATTAGTGTTTTATTTTTCATATTTTATTTTACAAATGTTAGAATTTTTCTTCCACTTTTACCATATAGAGTAGATATTTGACAAGAAATGTAAATTAAATCCATTTTAATCCCAACATGTAACACAACAAAATGTGGAAAAGTCAAGGGGTGTTAATAGTTTCTGAAGGCACTGTATATTTCAACACTATGAGGTTGATATGCAAAAAAAACGATATCTCTAGCTTAAATTGACATATTTTGATGGCCATTATTTTGTAATGTAACTTATATTGACGCACTGACTCTATGGTTAACTATTTAGCAGTCTTATAGCTTGGGGGTAGAAGCTGTTCAGGGTCCGGTTGGTTCCAGACTTTGTGCATCGGTACCGCTTGCCATCAGGTAGAAAAGAAAATAGTCTATGACTTGGGTGGCTGGAATCTTTGACCATTTTTAGGGCCTTCCGCTGTTCTGACACCGCATTTTATAGAGGTCCTGGATGGATGGGAGCTCGGCCCCAGTGATGTACTGGGCCGTACCCACTACGCTTTGTAGCGCCTTGTTGTCGGATGCCAAGCAGGTGCCATACCAAGCGGTGATGCAGCCAGTCAAAATGCTCTCAATGGTGCAGCTGTAGAACCTTTTGAGGATCTGAGGGCATATGCCAAATCTTTTCAGCCTTTTGAGGCGGAAGAGGCATTGCTGTGCCATCTTCACGACTGTATTGGTGTGTGTGGACCATGTTAATTCTTTAGTGATATGGACACTGAGTAACTTGAAGCTCTCGACCTGCTCCACTACAGCCCTGTCGATGTGGATGGGGGCATGCTCGGCCCTCCGTTTCCTGTAGTCCACGATCAGCACCTTTGTCTTGCTGAAGTTGAGGGAGAGGTTGTTGTCCTGGCACCACACTGCCAAATCACTGACCTCCTCTTTATAGGCAGTCTCATTGTCTTCAGTGATCAGGTACTACTTGCTAAAAAATATACAAAAAGGACCGAGGTAAGAATCTCTTTAAAGCTTTAAAGTAAAAAAAAACTGTGGCTCTGCCACTTGGTAAATAGCTGAAAGATGAGGGAAATGTAACCCCTCTCATAGACATTTCGTCTAGTGCAAGGACTGACAGTCCAAAGACGAAAATGATAGTTTTAACTGGTTTAAGCTATCCATTATTTACAAACAATGGAGTAAAACAGGGTTCATTTGATTGAGTGTAATGAAGACAATAGTGAGTATTGCATAATTTTTATAACAATTGATGCAAAACTATATCATAATATATATATATATATATATATATATATTGTGATGTCACGAGAGGCTGTGTCCTGGAGGGACGTTACATCCCCCTGAGGTGGCTGCAAACCCAGACAGCTATGGCTCCATCTGCTGGTATGGTCGGGAACTCCACCCCTCTATGGCCAATCTTCCCACGCAGCTGAAACAAATGAGGAGCTGATGAGCTGAAGGTTTGGGAAGGGAAGAGACACACTGAGGGAGTGTGTGGGGGGTGAAGAGACAGTCTCCAACCTGGGCTCTCTGGAGGACAAGAGTGCTGCACGTCCACTTCCATGAGGAATATAAGGATTTGGAGATACTTACCTTTGGGAAATACTCACCTTTGGATATATGCACCTGTGGAAATACGTGTGGGACATTTGGAAGGACGTTTTGCTGGGTTGGCCACTAGCTGCAACGTGGAATACAGTAAGACTGGGGAAAAGTTATTTGAGCAAAGGAAAGTTATGATTTTGGATGTGGAAGAGACATCCCTGAACTGTTAACCCTTAAGAGCCACCAGAGAACAGAATTGTGTTATACTTTCGTTAGTTGCCCAAGACCTTTAATAAAATCCTTGTTTTGGTTGAACCTGGTCTCCTTGCACTACTTGAGCAATCCCGCTGAAAGCTGTGTAGCCTCTCGTGACATCACAGATGGTGGAGAATACGGGCACGCTCAAGCGTTAATAGTGCATGTCAGAGGAGGATACCGAAGGTTTGATCACCCAGTTTTCCAAGTTGGCCGTAGGCTCCCCGCCGACTGAAATGGAGGACATATTGAAAGCCCTGGTTGCTGGCCAGCAAGCCCAGATGCAAGCAAACGTGGCTCTCTTGGAGGAGCAAAAGAAAGCCAACCTTCTGAAGGCAGAGGAATTGCAGTTGCAGAGACAGAGGGTGGTCCAAAATACCCGCCCAATAAAGGCAAGTGACTTTATATCTAAGATGGGAGCTACCGATGACATTGAGGCATACCTGCATGCATTTGAGGCCACGGCCACTAGGGAAGCCTGGCCCAAGCAACAGTGGGTTGGTCTGTTAGCCCCCCTTTCTAACCGGGGGAATCGCTGAATGCTGTCCGGGACCTGGGCCCTGACCAGGTTACTGACTATGATGCCCTGAAGTCTGAGATCCTCAGCAGATATGGACTCACAAAGTTTGGTATGGCCCAGCGCTTTCACAGCTGGACCTTCCAACCAGACCAACCTCCTCGGGCGCAGATGCATGAACTTGTCCGAATCGCAAGGAAATGGCTGGATCCGCAGAGGAATACAGCAGCGGCGGTGGTGGAGGCCGTTGTGGTGGATCGTTACCTCACGCGCCCTGCCTTATGAGGCAAAACGGGTCATCAGTCAACAGGCCTTGACCACGGCTGATCTGACCGTGGAAGCTGTGGAAAAGTACCAGGCCACAGCGGAGATGCTGAATGCTTCCCGAAAAGACCCCAGGAGTGCGGCCCCACCACAAATGGGAAGAACCCGTCCAAAGGACCCCAAGGTCTCGAACCCAGCCACGTCAGGACTTATCCCGGCCCAGGGGGAGCCAGAAACCAGGCGGGTCCAAGAAGAGTACACCAGGAGGGGGGAAACTCGACAGTGTTACCGGTGTGGGGAGATGGGACATATCTCCTGGCAGTGTGGGAAACCAGCCGATGAACCTATGCCCACTGCGGAGTCCTCCAGCTCAGCACCCACACACCGTTTTGCCTCGCTCTTGGGAGTCGTAGATGGCGGCCCAGATCGACCCCCCCACCTGCCCGGTAACTGTGAATCACCATGATGTGGAGGCCTTACTGGATTCTGGTAGCCGGGCCACCCTGGTGCGTAAGGATTTGGTGGGCCCAACGTGTCTGACCCCGGGGAAAGTCCTCCCAGTTTCCTGTGTCCATGGGGACACCAGAGAATACCCCATTACTGAACTTACAATGACCAGCACACGGGGAACCATACACACGACGGCGGGGGTGGTTGATTCCCTCCCCGTCCCTGTCCTAATTGGACGAGACTGCCCAGCCTTTTACCCACTCTGGAGAGAGTCTCAGGAGAGGATAACCCGAGTACCTCGGAAACGGAGAGGCAAGACTCATCCTGGGAAGGCTCCGGTGCAATCCTCCGAATTACTCACTCCCGCCCGGGCTCTGATAGGGATGGCAGGTGCCCAGACCGACACAGAGACGGAGCTACAGAATCTGGACAAAGAACTGTCTGGTCTGAAGGGGACCGCTGAGAGGTATCGTTTGTTAAAGCAACAGTTAGACATGAAGACAGAAGAGTTAGATATCCTCCAGGCTAAACTCCAACAGAGCTCCTTCCATAAGCAACAGGAGGAGCTGGAGAGGCTGCGCAGGACCATCGAGGAGTGTGAGGAGACCCTGCGCAGTAGTAAGGAGGTCCAGAAGAAGGCAGAGGAGAAGTACAAGGTGTTGGAGAACAAGATGAAGAATGCGGAGGCAGAGAGAGAGAAGGAACTGAAAGCTGCTCAACAGAAGCTAAACTCTGCTAAAACCAAGGCTGATGCGTTCAGTAAGAAACTCAAGGAGAGACAACAGGAGGCTGAGTCCCTGGTCCTAGAGGTGGAGGAGTTGAAGAGAGAGCAGGCTGGCAAGCACCACGGCAATGCGGACGCCCTCTCCCGGCGTGATGCCTTCTTCGCTGCCTTTACCCCGACGAGGACATCGGTCCCGAGGAGGGGGATGTGTGATGTCACGAGAGGCTGTGTCCTGGAGGGACGTTACATCCCCCTGAGGTGGCTGCAAACCCAGACAGCTATGGCTCCATCTGCTGGTATGGTCGGGAACTCCACCCCTCTATGGCCAATCTTCCCACGCAGCTGAAACAAATGAGGAGCTGATGAGCTGAAGGTTTGGGAAGGGAAGAGACACACTGAGGGAGTGTGTGGGGGGTGAAGAGACAGTCTCCAACCTGGGCTCTCTGGAGGACAAGAGTGCTGCACGTCCACTTCCATGAGGAATATAAGGATTTGGAGATACTTACCTTTGGGAAATACTCACCTTTGGATATATGCACCTGTGGAAATACGTGTGGGACATTTGGAAGGACGTTTTGCTGGGTTGGCCACTAGCTGCAACGTGGAATACAGTAAGACTGGGGAAAAGTTATTTGAGCAAAGGAAAGTTATGATTTTGGATGTGGAAGAGACATCCCTGAACTGTTAACCCTTAAGAGCCACCAGAGAACAGAATTGTGTTATACTTTCGTTAGTTGCCCAAGACCTTTAATAAAATCCTTGTTTTGGTTGAACCTGGTCTCCTTGCACTACTTGAGCAATCCCGCTGAAAGCTGTGTAGCCTCTCGTGACATCACAATATATATATATATATATATATAAAATCATAGCATTGCAACCTCATCATCCTTTGAAGACGAGGAGGCATGTCATTCAGATTTTTTTGAGAGATTGAAATAAGGGGTTTCTGGTCCGTTTCTAGATTCACCTTTGGTAAGCCATAAATGTAACAGTGAAACTTCTCACAACTAACGACCAACCCTAGGCACTCCTTTTCTATTTGAGCATAACGCTTCTCAGCATCAGTCAAAGAATGGGCCGCATAAGCCACAAGCTTCCACATACCTTGATGCTCCTGAAGCAGCACTGCTCCAATGCCTTCTTTTGGAGGCGTCCGTGGACACCTTAGTAGGCCTGTCAGGTTTGAAAAAGGTTAGCACATGTTATTTTCATCGTTCCACTCTCTTTCATGTTCTCTGTTCCATGATAACTTTGTCTTGTCCTGAAGGAGTGTCCTTAAGTTCACTGTTTTAGCTGAGAGGTTTGGTACAAACATCCCCAAATAATTGACCATACCCAAAACACTCTGAATGCCTTTCCTATCTGTGGGATTTGCCAACTCCCTCACTGCTTTGACCTTGGCATGATCAGGCTGCACACTCTCTGAGGACAGTTTATCCCTCAAAAATGTGATTTCCTTAACACAGAACTGACATTTAGCCTGATTTAGCTTCAAACCATGCTTCTGAACCCTCTGCAGTCTTTTCCAGCCGCTCATTGTGTTCTTGCATAGTGGACCCCAAGATCATCCAAATTCCCTCTAACCCCTCAAAAACACTTTCCATGGCCTTGTGAAAGAGCTCAGGGGCAGAACTTATGACAAAAGGTAACCTCTTAAAGGAATATCTTCCAAAAGGAGTATTGACTGTACACAGTTTGGTGCTGGCTGCATCCAACCTCACCTGCCAGAATCCATTTGAAGCATCCTATCTCCTCCCTCTTAGGAATCTGAAAATGCTCCCTTTTGATACATTTATTAAGGTCGTTGGGGTCCATACAGACTCTCAGATCTCCATTCCTTTTCCGCACACACACACCATGGAATTGACCCAGTTTGTTGGCTCCTCTGTTTTCACGAGCACATTGAGTTTCCCCATTATTCCCAACTCCTTCTTTAGATCCTTCCATAGTGGCACTAGAACTCTGCGTGGTGCATGAATCACTGGCTTGGCATTCTCTGTGAGAGTAATAGAGTGAATGAGAGGCAATGCCACGAATCCTGTGAACACATCAGAATATCTTTGAGCAATCTCCTCACCATTTTGATTACTTGTCACCCGTTGAACACTGTGCAGCCAGTCAAAGTCAATAATGGTGTGCACTCGCTTAACCAGTCCCAACGACTCACATGCTGTATCCCCCAAAAGAGAATCATGCCCCTCTGGTACAATCAAAACATAAGTGTGTGGCTTCTTGTTTTCCCCTTTACAGTTAGCTGACACAAACCTTTAGCCTCAATTGCCTGGCCATTGTACGCTTTGAGAGCCACAGCCTTTTGCATGATGGCTGGCTTGTGCTTTAGCTCATGAAAATCCCTCATATTGATCAGGTTGGCTTTAGCCCCTGTATCCAGCTTTAAGGTCAACATTGTACCATTGACCACGAGTGGTACAACCCAATGGTCACTAGCTCCAGTATGGACCTGTGATGGTTCTTGCCCATCCTCCATGCAATCCACAGTACCCACAAACAAATCACTTTGTTCATTCTCCTCCATTTCAATGGTGTGAACATTCTGTCTCCCATACTTGTCCTTTGCAAAACACATTTTTACCCTTGCACTTGTAGCAACATTTTCCAAAAGCAGGGCACTTCCTGGCCTGGTGCATGGTGCCACTCCTATTACACTCATATTGGTTGTGACTCCTTGGGTCAAAGTCATATTGCTTGTGTCTCCTTTGCTCATAGCGCCACCTTGTGTCTTTGTCTACAAAATTCACTGCTGTATTTTCCACCTCCATAGCAGTGTTTGCTGGTGTGGAACTAAAAGTTTTAATATGCAATTGTGCCAGGCCATTCGCCTGACATATTTTTACTGCAGTGTCCAAATGTAACTCATTTTCCCGCAGACATTTTTCTCTAACTCTGGAGTCATTTATACCAAACACAATCTGATCTCGAAGCATAAAGGAGGTTAGGTCTATAAAATTACACGTCTGTGCTTTTAATTTCAAATCTGTAAGAAAGACGCCAAACTTTTCACCTTGCAGTTTTATACGACAACGAAACACACAACGTTCATATGTCTCGTTCTTCTTAGGTAAACAATATATATCAAACTGACCCAGTACCTCCGCAAACTCGTCTTCATCCTCCTCATTTGGAAACGTGAAGGTATTGAATATATCGATTGCCTGTGGTCCCGCTACAGTAAGTGTTAGGCCTACTGCTGCTAGGTAGCTCTCTCTCTGCTCTCCCCCTCCCCTCTGTCTGTCCTTGATTGCAGGAGTGAAGTCTGGTGTGCGGGAGTCAGGGTTCCAGCTGCAGCTCATTCACCATAATCACCTCAGCCTTTAAGACCCGGTCAAACTTTCCACTCATCGTCAGATCATAGTCAAGACAACCATGTTAGTCTCGCTGCCGACTCAACCTGTCTGTTTTCGCTCTTGTGTTTTTTGGACTGTTTATTTACTTTTTCTCCTGTGCCACAGATATTTGGAACCTGACTCCTGCCTCCGCTTCACTCCTGCCACCACCATCCTGCTCTCCACTATCGGGCCTCTCCTTTGGACTCACCACGGACACTAGGACATTACGGTACCACACCTGCCCTGACCTGGATCTGTACCCTCCCTGTAACCTGGACTTGCTCTTCCCCATTTATTGGAAACCTGGACTATTGAACATTATAATAAACCTGTTAAAACTTCTCTGGCTTGGTGTACTTGTCTGCATTTGGGTTCTATCCAGTTAAATCATAACAGTATGATCTGACCAACATGAACCCAGCAGACAGTAGCTCGGATACCACCCCAGAGTGCACTCAAATTTGGACTGCCATAGCCAATCAGGGCATTCTACTTGGCCAACATGATACCCTGTTTAAGACGATTGCTGAGGACAGTCAGGTGCTGCTTAATCAGGTTCAATTACTCACCAATCAAGTGTCTGCCCTTACTACCCCTTCAGCCCAGATCAGAGAGCCTTTTGTTCCTGCTCCAGAGCGCTATGACGGGAACATGGGAACCTGTGGCGATTTTTTTGACTCAATGCTCGTTAGTGTTTGAACAACAGCCCCTCACCTACGCCTCAGAAAGAGCCCGTATTGCCTACCTTATCAACTCTACTAGCGGTTCCGCTCGTGCCTGGGGATCCGCGGTCTGGGAGAGTCAGTCGGACATTTGCAACGCTTACGTGGCCTTCACCACGGAGATGAGGAAGGTTTTTGACCACCCCGCACGAGGCAAGGAGGCTGCGAAACGGTTGTTTTCTCTTCGGCAGGGGGCTCGTAGTGTGGCGGAGATGGCAGTGGAGTTTCGGACTTTAGCAGCAGTGAGTGGTTGGAATGACGAGGCATTACAAGGAGTGTTCATCAATGCTTTGTCTGAGACTTTAAAAGATGAATTGGTGTCATATGATGAATCGCCTACGCTGGATAATCTTATTTCACTCACTATCAGGTTGGATAATCGGATTCGGGAGCGCCGCCGGGAGAGGAGTGTTAGTTCCAAGCAACCTGTCTGTCATCAACAAACTCCTCCCTGCATCGTCCCTACGGAGAGAGCCGTGTCTTCCCGAGTCGATACGAGGAGCACTGAACCCGAAGCCATGGAGGTGGGTCGTGCACGGTTGTCCTCAGAGGAGCGTGCACGTCGTATTCAGGCTCGGGTCTGCCTGTATTGTGGAGAAGCTGGTCATTTCGTTCCTTCCTGCCCAGTTCGTCCGGGAAAAGGGCCGGCTCATCATTTATGGGAGAAGTTTTGGTGAGCCGAGCAGCGGATTCTTCCTCTTCTCCCCGCATTCTGCTCCAGGCATCCCTCCAGTGGCAGTCCCAGAATTTCTCTGTTAGTGCGCTGATTGACTCTGGTGCCGACGAAAGCTTTTTGGATAGAGAGTGGGCTCAACAAATGGATTTGGAGACTGTTCCTATGGACTGTCCGCTGCAGGCTAAGGGTCTAAATGGACAATTGTTGACCCGCATTACCCATCAGACTGTTCCTGTTTGTCTTAGAGTGTCGGGAAATCATCAGGAGAACATTCAATTCCATATTATCGACTGCCCACAGACTCCCCTGGTCCTTGGTATCCCCTGGCTCATAAAACACAATCCACACATTGATTGGGTGACAGGTAGCATTGTTTCATGGAGCACATTTTGTCATGTGAATTGTTTGTGTTCTGCTCAGACTCCTGCCAGTACTGTGCCTCAACCTCCACTGGAGTCCATGGATCTTTCTGCTGTTCCTGACGTGTATCATGACCTGGCATCCGTTTTCTGCAAACACAGAGCTACTTCTCTTCCTCCTCACCGGCCTTACGACTGCGCCATTGACCTCCAGCCAGGAGCCCCGCTCCCCAGCAGTCGCCTGTACAATCTCTCCCGGCCGGAGACGGAGGCTATGGAGAACTACATTCGGGACTCCTTGGCGGCAGGTATTATGCGTCCTTCCTCGTCACCTGTAGGAGCGGGATTCTTTTTTGTTGCTAAGAAGGATAAGACCCTCAGACCCTGTATTGATTACCGTGGACTTAACAACATCACCATTAAGAACAAGTATTCTCTGCCTTTGATTAATTCTGCTTTTCCCCTCCTTCATGGTGCTACCATCTTTACGAAACTGGATCTACGAAATGCGTATCACCTGGTGCGCATTCGTAAGGGTGATGAATGGAAGACTGCCTTCAACACACCCTTGGGACATTTTGAGTATCGGGTTATGCCTTTTGGGTTGTCTAATGCCCCTGCTGTTTTTCAGGCACTAGTCAATGATGTCCTTCGGGACATGTTGAATCGGTTTGTTTTTGTCTATCTGGATGATATCTTGATTTTCTCAGAGTCCTCCCAGGAACATGAACTGCATGTGCGCCAGGTGTTGCAAAGGTTGTTGGAGAACAAACTGTTTGTGAAGATGGAGAAATGTGAATTTCATGTGTCTGAGACCTCTTTTTTGGGTTACATCATAGCTCAGGGGGAGCTGCGGATGGACCCAGCTAAGATCTCTGCTGTCACGGACTGGCCAGCTCCCTCTACCCGCAAACAACTTCAACGATTCCTGGGGTTTGCGAACTTCTATAGGAGGTTCATCAAGGACTACAGCCGCATTGCGGCGCCACTCACCGCTCTCACCTCCATCTCACGACCGTTCGCTTGGAATGAAGGGGCCGAATCAGCGTTCGAAGAACTGAAACATCGCTTCGCCTCGGCTCCCATTCTGATGCAGCCGGGACCCCGACCGCCAGTTTGTCGTGGAGGTGGATGCATCCGACACTGGGGTAGGTGCAGTGTTGTCACAACGTTCTCCTGAAGATAATAAACTGCATCCCTGTGCTTTTCTCTCAAGGAAACTTTCTCAGGCAGAGAGGAATTATGATGTTGGAAATCGTGAACTGCTCGCCGTTAAGCTGGCTCTCGAGGAGTGGCGACATTGGTTGGAGGGGGCGGAACAACCCTTCATCGCTTTGGACGGATCATAAGAATCTGGCTTACCTCCAGTCAGCGAAGCAGCTCAACCCCCGTCAAGCCAGGTGGGCACTATTTTTTGGGAGATTCAATTTTTCTCTGTCTTACCGTCCTGGGTCACGCAACGTCAAGCCTGACGCCCTGTCTCGTGTTCATTCGGCTGTTGATACTGGTAGTAACCCTGAACCCATTTTGCCTCCTACCTGCAGTATTGCAGTCATCACATGTGACATCGAGGGGATTGTTAGACAGGCTCAACATCATCAAGCTGACCCTGGGAGGGGTCCTCCTAACCGGATGTTTGTCCCTGAGTCTGCTCGCTCCCAGGTACTTCAGTGGGCTCACTCGTCTCCCCTTACCTGTCACCCTGGAGTTTCGCGGACCCTTGACTTTGTGCGACGGAAGTTCTGGTGGGCCACGATGGAGGCGGACACTCGAGCCTTCATTGCTGCTTGTACGGTATGTGCACGAAGTAAAAACTCCACCCAGGCCAGCGCTGGTCATCTACGACCTCTACCTATACCCAGCCGGCCCTGGTCGCATATCGCTATGGATTTTGTCACTGGACTTCCCCCCTCATCTGGTAAGACTGTCATTCTTACGGTGATTGATCGTTTTTCTAAGTTCGCTCATTTTTTGGCCCTACCTAAACTGCCCACTGCCAGAGAGACGGCTGATATTTTGGTTGAACATGTGTTCCGCTCTCATGGTCTACCCACGGATATTGTCTCTGACAGGGGTCCCCAGTTTGTCTCCCAGGTGTGGAAAGCTTTCTGTAAAGCTTTGGGCATTACATCCAGCCTGTCCTCTGGATATCACCCCCAGACCAACGGGCAAGCCGAGAGAGCGAACCAGGAGATGGAGACCGCACTTCGCTGTGTCACTGGGTCTAACCCTGGGTCATGGAGCTCCATGCTCCCCTGGGTGGAATATGCTCATAACACCTTGACTAACGCTTCCTCTGGTTTGTCTCCTTTTCTGTGTGCTCTGGGTTATCAACCTCCCCTGTTCCCTTCCCAAGAGAGGGAACTTGCGGTACCCTCGGTGCAGTCCCACATGCGCCGCTGCTGCAAGGTCTGGAGGAAGGCCAGGGTAGCTCTGTCCCGAGCTTCGGCGTACATGCAGAGGCAAGCCAACCGTCACCGGTCCCAGGCTCCCGGTTACTCTCCTGGTCAAGAGGTATGGCTGAAGTCACGGGACCTTCCATTGAAGGTGGAGTCGAAGAAGATGGCGCCTCGTTTTATAGGACCGTTCAAGATACTGTCTATTGTTAACCCCTGCGCGGTTAAGCTACAGCTTCCTGCCTCCCTACGGGTTCATTCCACCTTTCATGTTTCCCAGATTAAGCCTGTGTCGGTTAGCCCTTTGTGCCCGCCCTCTCGTCCCCCTCCTCCGCCCAAGATCGTGGGTGGGGGTCCGGTCTACACTGTCCGGCGACTTCTGGATGTTCGCCGCCGGGGTCGTGGTTTCCAGTACCTGGTGGATTGGGAGGGTTATGGTCCTGAGGAACGTTCCTGGGTGCCCAGGAGCTTCATTGTGGATCCTGCTCTGGTTCGTGAGTTTCATAGGTTACATCCTGATAAACCCTGTCGGCCGCCAGGTGGCGTCCGTAGAGGGGGGGTACTGTTAGGCCTACTGCTGCTAGGTAGCTCTCTCTCTGCTCTCCCCCTCCCCTCTGTCTGTCCTTGATTGCAGGAGTGAAGTCTGGTGTGCGGGAGTCAGGGTTCCAGCTGCAGCTCATTCACCATAATCACCTCAGCCTTTAAGACCCGGTCAAACTTTCCACTCATCGTCAGATCATAGTCAAGACAACCATGTTAGTCTCGCTGCCGACTCAACCTGTCTGTTTTCGCTCTTGTGTTTTTTTGGACTGTTTATTTACTTTTTCTCCTGTGCCACAGATATTTGGAACCTGACTCCTGCCTCCGCTTCACTCCTGCCACCACCATCCTGCTCTCCACTATCGGGCCTCTCCTTTGGACTCACCACGGACACTAGGACATTACGGTACCACACCTGCCCTGACCTGGATCTGTACCCTCCCTGTAACCTGGACTTGCTCTTCCCCATTTATTGGAAACCTGGACTATTGAACATTATAATAAACCTGTTAAAACTTCTCTGGCTTGGTGTACTTGTCTGCATTTGGGTTCTATCCAGTTAAATCATAACAGTAAGAAAGAGAGCAACCATATGTTCATCCATTTACGTTACATTTACGTCATTTAGCAGATGCTCTTATCCAGAGCGACTTACAATTTGGTGCATTCACCTTATAGCCAGTGGGAAAACCACTTTATAATATGTTTTTTTTTTAATGTTTTTTTTTGGGGGGGGGGTAAGGGGGGGTAGAAGGATTACTTTATCCTATCCCAGGTATTCCTTAAAGAGGTGGGGTTTCAATTGTCTCCGGAAGGTGGTGAGTGACTCCGCTGTCCTGGCGTCGTGAGGGAGTTTGTTCCACCATTGGGGTGCCAGAGCAGCGAACAGTTTTGACTGGGCTGAGCGGGAACTGTGCTTCCGCAGAGGTAGGGGGGCCAGCAGGCCAGAGGTGGATGAACGCAATGCCCTCGTTTGGGTGTAGGGACTGATCAGAGCCTGAAGGTACGGAGGTGCCGTTCCCCTCACAGCTCCGTAGGCAAGCACCATGGTCTTGTAGCAGATGCGAGCTTCAACTGGAAGCCAGTGGAGTGTATGGAGGAGCGGGGTGACGTGAGAGAACTTGGGAAGGTTGAACACCAGACGGGCTGCGGCATTCTGGATGAGTTGTAGGGGTTTAATGGCACAGATATGACAGAGCCAAGTGACTTGGTGTATAGCGAGAATAGGAGAGGGCCTAGAACGGAGCCCTGGGGGACACCAGTGGTGAGAGCACGTGGTGCGGAGACAGATTCTCGCCACGCCACTTGGTAGGAGCGACCGGTCAGGTAGGACGCAATCCAAGAGTGAGCCACGCCGGAGATGCCCAACTCGGAGAGGGTGGAGAGGAGGTGAGGTAAGGGAGAAGGTCACCGGATATGGTCTGGAGAAGAGAGGAGGGGATAGGGTCAAGCGTGCAGGTTATTGGGTGGCCGACCGTCACAAGTCGCAAGATTTCATCTGGAGAGAGAGGGGAGAAAGAAGTCAAAGCATAGGGTAGGGCAGTGTGAGCAGGACCAGCAGTGTCATTTGACTTAACAAACGAGGATCGGATGTCGTCAACCTTCTTTTCAAAATGGTTGTCGAAGTCATCCACAGAGAGGGAGGAGGGGGGGGGAGGAGGATTCAGCAGGGAGGAGAAGGTGGCAAAGAGCTTCCTAGGGTTAGAGGCAGATGCTTGGAATTTAGAGTGGTAGAAAGTGGCTTTAGCAGCAGAAACAGATGAAGAAAATGTAGAGAGGAGGGAGTGAAAAGATGCCAGGTCCGCAGGGAGTCTAGTTTTCCTCCATTTCCGCTCGGCTGCCCGGAGCCCTGTTCTGTGAGCTCGCAATGAGTCGTCAAGCCACGGAGCAGGAGGGGAGGACCGAGCCGGCCGGGAGGATAGGGGACATAGAGAGTCAAAGGATGCAGAAAGGGAGGAGAGGAGAGTTGAGGAGGCAGAATCAGGAGATTGGAGGGAGAAGGATTGAGCAGAGGGAAGAGATGATAGGATGGAAGAGGAGAGAGTAGCGGGAGAGAGAGAGTGAAGGTTGCGACAGCGCATTACCATCTGAGTAGGGGCAGAGTGAGTAGTGTTGGAGGAGAGCGAGAGAGAAAAGGACACAAAGTAGTGGTCGGAGACATGGAGGGGAGTTGCAGTGAGATTAGTAGAAGAACAGCATCTAGTAAAGATGAGGTCAAGCGTATTGCCTGCCTTGTGAGTAGGGGGGGTGAGAGGGTGAGGTCAAAAGAGGAGAGGAGTGGAAAGAAGGAGACAGAGAGAAATGAGTCAAAGGTAGACGTAGGGAGGTTGAAGTCACCCAGAACTGTGAGGGGTGAGCCATCCTCAGGAAAGGAACTTATCAAGGCGTCAAGCTCATTGATGAACTCTCCAAGGGAACCTGGAGGGCGATAAATGACAAGGATGTTAAGCTTGAATGGGCTAGTGACTGTGACAGCATGGAATTCAAATGAGGAGATAGACAGATGGGTCAGGGGAAAAAGAGAGAATGTCCACTTGGGAGAGATGAGGATTCCTGTGCCACCACCCCGCTGACCAGATGCTCTCGGGGTATGCGAGAACATATGGTCAGACGAGGAGAGAGCAGTAGGAGTAGCAGTGTTTTCAGTGGTAATCCATGTTTCCGTCAGCGCCAAGAAGTCGAGGGACTGGAGAGTAGCATAGGCAATCATCCGGCTCCTTTGTAACTCCAATAGCAGACATATACAGCAAAAACTGCTGCAGAAATGATTTCCAATTCGCGTCCACATTCCAATCCAGGCTCAAAGCCTTTGGTGGCTTGATAACATCCATAAACTCCCACATTCACAGACAAAACATGATTTTCACTCATGGTACCAAGTATTACTTAGTGGGTCACAGCGAGCAAGCACACCCAACACCATCAATCATAGTAAACAAGTTCTAATGTTATTCTTCATCTTCAGTGGGGTTTATCGGCGGTTGGCATCCAACGTTATGGTACATTACCGCCACCTACTGTACTGGAGTGTGGGCCTGAGACAGAGAGAAACTAAATCCTACCTGCCAGCCCCGTTGCTCTTTAAAAAGATAACAAAATATTTGAGACTATATCTAATGACGTTCTACTCAATATACTCTTTAAACTAATTTCCTGTATCCCCTTCTCCCTCATACTAGATCTCATCCTCTCTCTTTCCCTCTGATACTGCCCACGCTGCAGCAATACATGCTCCACGGTCTCTGTTTCATAACAATAATCACACTTTCCTGTTGGATGCTTTCCTATCACATGTAATGTCTTATTCAACTGGCTGTGTCCGACCCTTAATCTTGTAAAAAAAGCCTCCTCTCTTCTGTCCCTTCCTGCCATCCTCCCCTCCCCTTCCTCTGTACATGAAATAAATGCCTTCCCTTATTATCTCTATTCCACTGCTCCTGCCATCTCTGCACCATCACTGAATATATCAGGCCTTTTGCCTCTGCCTTGCTCATTGAAACTACAACATCAACATCCCCACTACTAAGTGCTTGTTCAGCCAGTACATAAAACTGCCTCGTTCCCAAGTAAATCTTATCTGAAAACCCATCTGCTTAATCCTGCCATGGGTTTGTAGCACCTCATAAAGCAGGTCTTGTCTGCTACGTGAGCTAAAGGACTGGAGACTCATTAACACTGCACATGAATCAGAGCAAATAACTACTCTGTCTTGTTTGACTTCCTCTATCCACTGCAAGGCCATCAGTATGGCCTTTTAATGTAATTCCGCCATTGCCACCATATATACCACAGGTGTTGTAAAAGAGTGTCATAAACAATCACTCACAACCTCATCAATACAGATAACGTCATCATGTAGGTCGGCTCTGGCCCAACCCATTGATTTCTGGGAGCAATCAGAACGGTCAGAATGTGTTTGCATTCTAGAAATCATCAGGGACTGAGGCATTTCCAGACTCATAGAGGAGAAGGAACGTCAGTTGGCCAGAACGATGTGGATGGGTAACCAGGCTATAGCTTACGATGCTCCAAGGTCTGAGATATCCGAGACTATGTCATCTCAGGTTTTGTTGAATGTTAAATGTCATATTACTCCGTGAATAGGTTGGGCAATATGAGCCTTACAAACTAAAGCTGTCACACCCTAAAAAATTACACCCTAAAAAAATAAACATGTTCTCTTCGCCTAGCAAGCATAACTGAATTGCACACACATTACATCCATGGCAACGTTCCTTATTAGCCAAGAAGGCTCTGCTTTGAACAATTAGACAAGTTGAGTCAGCCATCCCCCTCAGGGAGCATGTACAAGTTCAGAAGTGATACATGTTGCTGGTTAGAAACAAGTTGCACAAAATCATTTGTTTTTAGATCAACTGATTGTATTGATCACTTTTGGGCATAGTGCCCAGCTAAAGGGCACAACCTTGAAAAGCTACTGCTCCATTTTTGCAACCCTTTACTACTCCTGGGTTATTATAATGATAAAAATAACAACATTTCATTTTTAGAACGCATTTCCCAAGTTCAATGCACATAAGGTAGAAAACAAAAGCTAAACTAAAAACAGCGTCAATACATAAAAAAGTAGAAACCGATCACAATACATAAAAACATTACCTACTAATGCAAAATATAGACTTTAAGCAAATAAAGCAATCAAACATTAAAAGGTAGCTTGAATGGTTATGACTTTAGTTGTTTTTTAAATGAGGAAATATAAGCTGCCTCCTTGACATGTACAGATAGAGTGTTCCAGAGCTGATTGGGCCACATGTGAGGAGCTCCTGTCACTCATGCTGTGCAGGGTTGTGGCTGGTATGACCAGGCTGTTTGAGCCTGATGATCATAGAGTGCGTGCTGGAGAATAGTTCTCTAGAAGTTGGCATATGTATTTAGGTGCATCACCTTTGAGGGCCTTAAAGGTGAGCAGAATAATCTTGAACTTGTTCCTATATTAAACAGACAGCCATTAGAGGTTTAATAAAACAGGGATGATGTGTTATTATTGTGTGGTGTGTGAGATTATTCTGGCAGTTGCATTCTGGATCATCTGGAGTTGAGACAGGAGCCTTACTGGGATTCTTGTCAGCAGTGCATTGCAGTAGTCAAGATGATGTTACCAGGACATGCACAAGCTTCTCAGCATCGACAGTGGACAAGAACTACATGATCAAATCGATGTTATGTAGATGTAAATATGACTCTTGGTGTTGCGGATGTGTGCTTCAAATGAGTGATTACAGTAAAAAAAAAAAAATCTGGTGGTGGGGTAAGCTGCGTGGTGTCATCATCCAGAGAAATTGAGAATGTGCTCAGCTTGCTCCATGCACTCTTAGAGCCATTAAGCACAAGCTCTGTTTTGCTGCAATTAAAGTTCAGGAAGTTCAACTGCATCCATCTCTTGATTGCATTTAGACAGTCTGTCAGTTTAGTTTTTACAGTCTCAGTGTCCCCATTTGTCCTTACATATATTTGTGTGTCATCAGCATAATAATGACAGTTCAGTCCAAATCTTCGGATAGGTATACAGTGGTGTAAAGTACTTTAAAGTAATACTTAAATAGTTTTTTGGGGTCTCCATACTTTACTATTCATATTTTTGGCAACTTTTACTTTTACTTCACTACATTCCTAAAGAAAATAATATACTTTTTACTCCATTCTTTTCCTTTTCCTTTTGCTACTTCAGTACATTTTAGCAATTCCATTTACTTTTGATACTTAAGTAAATTTTAAAGCAATACTTTTACTTTTACTCAAGAAGTATTTTACTGGATGACTTTCACTTTTACTCGAGTCATTTTCTATTAAGGTATCTTTACTTTTACTCAATTATAACAATTTAGTACATTTTCCACCACTGTAAGTATACCATGTGGCAGCATGTATATAGAGAACAGGAGTGGCCCCAGAACAGAGCCATGTGGGACCCCTTGAGTGACTGTGGCAGGGTTGGATTTATAATTGGCAAATGTCACAAATTGTTGTCTGTCATCAGATAGGAGCGAAACCACTGGAGAGCTGTGCTAGAGTATCCACACAAGTTGTGTAGTCTGTTGATGAGAATGTCATGATTCACAGTGTCAAAGGCTGATGTCATGTCCAGAAGCAAAAGGATGCTAGTGTCCCCATCATCAGCTGCCATCAATAAGTCATTTCATACTCTTACCTGGGCTGTCTCTGTGATGTGCTGTGCACGGAAGCCAGACAGGAAGGGATTATGGAGACTGTTGGTTGAACGGTAATTCTGTAGCTGTATTGAGACTACACATTCAAGGACCTTTGATAGAAAGAGCAGGTTGGAAATTGGTCTGTAATTGTCAAGCGTGTTGGGGTCAAGTCCAGGTTTTTTCAATGTTGGTGTAACGGAGGCAGTTTTCAGGGAATTAGGCACAGTAACTGTATTAAGACTGTAATTTATTATTTTGGTTATTGTTGGAGTGAGAAGAGTGAGGCTGGATTTCATAAGTGCTGTGGGACAGAGATGGGCATGAGTAATCAAGTACTGGAGTACTCAAATTGAAATCAAAACTCAATGTTTAACCAGAGATCACATTTTCTTGAAATACTGTCAAACTTGTTGGTCGAAATTTTGTATTGAAGACAAAGTTAATTTGATTTGACTGTAGTGTTGCATTTGTACATGTGCATTTGCGGGACACAACTAAAAATAAACCAAGCCAAGCATCACACAGTTCTGTCCCACTATCTCAATTGCATTTCAACAAGCTACATTTCTTGACAGTTTTATCACAAATTGTAAATGTACTGGTTGACTGAAGTAGGGAAATATGTGTTCCAACAATGAGCTTCAGTTTTGGAATGATTGCGCCATTTCCTGCGTAGGCTACTTTGCGGTTGTAACTAGTTACCACAGCCACAAAGTCAAAATGTGCTGTATCGAAAAATTCAATTAGCTTTTTGGTCTTAATTTAAGGTTAGGGTTAAGGTTAACAGTCTGGTTAAGGTTATGGAAAAAGTGGAACTGACAGCATTTTAGCAACATGAAATCTTTTTTTCATTTTTTAATTTGCTGACAAGCAAGCACTTAGATATGGTAATTATATTGTTCAACTGCCATTTCAAGTGAGGTTGAAGATGTAGGGAGCAATTGCACACCTGATAATGCTTCTGAAAATGAGCTGGGGGTGATAGTCTGGAAGCATATCCATCTCTTTTTACACAGGGCTGGCTTTGGGATGGAAGTCATGAGAATGGCTCTGTGGTCAGATAACTAATGCCTACTCCAGCAGAGTAGACTAGATCCAAAATGAGCCTCCGATTATGTGTGGGAAAATCAACATCTTGACACAAATCAAAACAGTCCAGTACAGAGAAAAACTCATCAGCAAGTTTGCTGTAGGAGTCATCAATGTGTATGTTTAAATCACCCATGAGTAGTATCAAAGTAGATACAGAGCTTAGCTGAGTAAGTACTTCAATCGAGTACAGGCTTAACTGAATGAACAACAAATACGGAATACAATATTAAATTGTATTTAATAGTTTTGGGAATGGCCTCTTCTCCGAGGGAAGATCCTCAGAGCCAGATGATGTGATGGCAGGTAGCCCTATGCAGGGCTGCAGGAATCTAACCCCCCGCCCCGCTGGATGAAAGCAGTTCCAATGACGGGCCTTAAGGTTATTATTATTGGCGAGACTATAGTATGCATTGGTTGAACCTAATGTTAACTTCAAATCTTCATACCATCATATCTAAGCCAATATAACACCAATGTCGATGAAAATTAACTTAATTGGAGGTACACAACACACTCCCCACCCCTCATCATGAGCCGCCCGGCTGTTACAGAGAACCACAAACCGTATTTTTAACAGATTATTGTCTGCGCCTACCTAGCTCAAATTCTAGACGTCAGATTAAAAAGAGACTATAACATCCATAAAGTGACCATTGGACTTAAAAAATGTTGGATTTCCTAAATTTGTAGGTGCAACAGTTTTTGTTAAATTTAAATGTATCGCTCTCACGTGCACATTTCTCTCCATTCAGAACCAACGATGTGCTACCTTTTTGTAGCATTTCTGACAATACTAACATCTTCTCAGCTGATTCTAAGAGTTCTATCTAACCAGGTCAGCAACTCTTTTACTCGGCAACAACACAGCTGCTGTTAGCTAATGTTAGCTTGTTTGCCCAAAGTCCAGCAGCTAGCCTCTGTAGCTAGCTACCTAACGAACAGGCAAAGAAAGGTAGCTAGTTATATTTGTTTACGGAAGGTTTGTTATACAAATAACTTCAGCCGTTAGCTATTTAGCTATCTAGCTAGCTTGAGCCAGACAACTAAAGCTGACTTTGACACAGAATCCAGCTAACGGTAGCTAGTTTAAGTTCAAATGCCAGTCCTACATTTTTCCACAAAACCTAGCTAGCTAGCTTGCTAGCTAACGCACATAAGTTCAAAACTAACACCAAACTTTGGGCAAATTGTCACGCTGCTATCTTATAATTTATGGAATGGGTTTTTGCAAACTCACCAGATTCCAACATTCATAATACATTACAGTATGCTCCTTCTTCTGTCTTCTTGACATTTTAATCCATATGTGTGCTGATCAACAGTGCCGAACTAACAACTCTGCCATGTGTTTGGTATTTCAACAACTCTGCAGTGCACACCTGTGAGAAGCTAGCTACAATAGTCCGGCACAGTGGATGCGTCATAATACCCATAAAACCTAGTGGTAAAACTCGGTAATGGTTCCAATAGTTTTTTCCCCCATTAATTTTTGCGTCTGGAATTTTAGAACTACTTCATATAAGGTCTGTGTTTTGTGTAGGCTTACCCTGGCGTTACGTTTTGATAGCCATGTAATTCTCTCTCGGAGAAGTTGAGTTTTCTCAATATATTCGCCTCAACTTACAAAAAAAAAATGAAAAGCAAATTAGCAACAGAGAAGACCTCAGCAAGACTACAAATTCCTGCAGGAAGCTCTTGCACGTCATGTCTTGCCGACACTGTCAGCTACCGTTCACCAGCTCGATCAGAGACCTTTGTGCCCAGAGACCTTCTGTGCCCAATCCATGAACTTATGTCCTCTTTCTCTGTCTTAGCTAGCCACCGATTACACTTTAGCTAGTTACCAGAGCAGGAGATCAAAAAATAGTTTGGTTTTACTTAGCCTAGATAATTGTTTGTACAGTATGTTGACTTTGGTGTCTATTACAGAACTTATGGCATTTTTTAAGGATGAGCATAAGAGCATTTAAAAGGGGAGAAGATCACTATAAGTCTGGCCATGTGGAGAAGTGCAGCTATAGTGAGGGGCAACTTACCAGTTTGGTCAGGGCCAGCATGAGGGATAACATTTATCCTGTGTCGGTGAGTATAGCTATTAAGTTAAGTTTGAGCATCTTAACAATACAATGTGTTATATACAGCTGTCAACATTCTACAAGGAAAGAGACACTTAATCAATTATATAATCATTAACCAGATTACCCCAGATACAAGACTTCAATGAGTGATAACTCAGTTCTAGAATGTTGTCATTCAAAATGGACTTTGTTTAGACATCCAGCTTGTGTTGTAGGTTCACGACCAGAGACATCTTCAAAGGTACAGTATTTATTTATTCGGAGTGTTACATGCATTCACACAGTCTTGATATATAGGATCCTTCCACTATATGATATGTCAAGTGATACAATCCCAAGTTAGCAATTAAAAGTTCATGGAAAAACTGCACATGTCCTCATGTGAAAATTAAAGTTTATTAAATATTTTACGAAGTGGGGGCACAGATAACAAAGAGGAGGGCATCAAGGCATTCAACATGGCTACAGGGATGGATGTGCAGGAGTCATGGCTTTCGGTCACGGGTTCTGGGATCCTGAGTGCCTCACCGGATGGTCTGGTGTGCACCACAGCAGTGGTGGAGGTCAAATGTCCAGCCTCCGTGAAGACAATTCTTACTGGAACCAGGTCCAAGGTCAACTCCACATCACTGGAAGGGACACCTGCTTCTTCGTTGTGTTGACCACCAAAGCCTCCATCATCATCTCCATCCAGCGTGACGACCTCTGGCAGACTCATATTACTCTTCCTGTCAGTACCTGTTTTCATGGAAGCCAATGGTCCACAAATATTCCACATAGTTCATACACACACACTAAGCTCCCAGAATAGGTTATATTACAGACACGTTTTTCTCAAAGCAGCCAACTAAAGTATTGTAGTTAAATTTATCATGGGCACATTGGGGATTTATATCTGTGACGTTCAAATTATTTATTGCCACTTGCGTCTTATTTGCTGAAGGCCCCAGTCCATCCCTGCCTGTACCTGACATTTTTGAAAAACAAGTGAACAATGAATAAAGATCGTACAAAAACAATAGGCTCCTAGAATAGTTTATATTACATTCAGGTTTTGCTCAAAGCAGCCAACTAAAGTAATGTAGTTAATGCAAGTTCAATCACAAAGGCTGGTCTGAGCTCATCTCCTCAGTTTCATTCAGTAGTACAAAACAATTCACATTGCATTTTATCATCGACACAGTTAGAATTTATATCTGTGATGTTTAAATTATGTCTTACCCCCAAAGTGAGAGAGAGAGAGTACATCACTTCCAGCAGATCTCCTTGCTGAATTGTTCATGCACTGTCTAAAACATGTGGAAAAGGGGAGACAAAGTCAACATTTCGTTGCATCTACAAAGTCAATGTTTTACACAATATTGTATCATATTTGATGAGTTCCTGACCTGTCCGTCCACAGGCTCGATGAGCTGTAGTCTCCACAACTGGACGCTTGTGCTCAGATCACACTGGCACAGAATGTCCATGCACTCCTGTTGGTCAGTGGTGGGTATTTTTCAATGCTGTATAAACATCTTTATCTAGACAGAAAATGCATTGTTTATCATACCACAAACCCACCTTGGACAATGTGACAAGTGGTCCCTCAACACCTAATCCTCATGCCTCATTGTTTGTTCTTGATTCCCAATCAACAGTCTGGATCTTCCTCTTCTGCCATGGTGGATGAGCCACCTTTTCTGGTAAATACAGGGCCATTTCTCTTTCCCACCGGAAAATGGCAGCTGCAAACCCGGGTGTTGTCACTGGGTTTCCGATCCACCCATCTGAAAGACAAAAAAAAGTGACTTTTACTAGTTAGCTAATTTGATTACTAAAATGGTAAAATCTATATTACAATCCCAAAACCCACAGACTTGATTATAGTAATGGTAAAAGTCTGAAAGGGACTGACATGCAGGGATGTAACATAATAATTTTGGGCACTGGCCAGCAGACCACGATTTCTACTAGCCCGGGTAACATTCAGGTCCTAAATCTGTGGCATGCGATGTTTGTAAAGGAAAAATGTCACTACTGTGCCAGGCAAGTTTGGCACAATGTCTACTAGCCCAGTCTGAAAAGTACTAGCCTTGGGCTAGCTTACTTTCCATCGCTGCTGACATGTATAACTGACTTAAAGGTCATTTTATTAGTCATGTACAACAGATGCACTTGTGGAACAAAACCATTTGTTTTTTCTATGAAAAAACATTGAGCCCACAAGTCCTTTGTGAGCTAGTTAGCCAGCTAGTTAACGTTAGCTCATCGTTCGTGTACACACTTTTCCACGTGGTGACATGCTAGCTAATGTTACTATCGTATATGAAGATGATGGCTTTGTTAAATGTTTTTCATGAAGAAATGGAATGTTGTTTATTTTAGTATCAAGAGGGAATGTTTTAGTGTAATGTCACATACAACAGACAGGAAGAGTGTTGTAGACAGGGGAGACTGGTGATTGGCCAGAAGAGGGAGCCACCCATCTTTTTGCATTGTTTATAAATAGGGGTTAAACGAAGAAGAAAGTCAGAACGGCCATGACAATCTGAGACGCCGTTCTCCGGACACCGCGGGTCTGTAACTTATGCTGTAACCTTGTGATATTAATAAAAGCCTCTAAATCATTGTGCAGCATAAGCGGACTCTTTGTTGACAGCAATAATTGCCACCATTCACCCGATACGACAAATGGCGCCCAACGTGGGGCTGGTCTGCACCTCTCCTTTGGTTCATTCAGCCGCCAGGCTAACTCGCTTTGAAGCATGGCCAGACAAGGGTGAGTTTTTCTTACCGCTTCAGAGTTTGTTAGATTGGATACGACTTGTGTACACTGGAGAGATGTACCATACGACCTTGCATCGGGTGGCGTTGTTGCTGTCGACTAGGAGGCTGCCTAAAATATTATTCCATTGGAAACGGCAGGTAATTGGAAGTTTAGAGCATAAAACGGTAGGAATTAAGTATTGAAGGTGTACAATTAAAACAGATATGCGCATTCATTAGGGCACTGTACCGCTTAAAGACCCCCAGGGGGGGCCATTTTAGATAATGGGCCGGCAAATCCGTTTACACGATAGAATGTGTAGTCGGTGGGTTTTTAAGGAAAACTCGGATTAATGGGGTTTATCTGATTGTGATTATGGTTCGACTTTCGTCCGACGGGGGGTCTGATTGGGTTTGATTTCTCGGTGTAATGGTCATTAAGTCACGGTAGCAAAAATGGTAGGAGAAATATATGTTAAAAGGAATAAGGGCAGTGAAGGATATTTATTTGTGTGGTAGGCCGCAGTTAGCTAAAGGCTAAAGCTAATGTTAATGCTAAATGCTGGAGTGTGGGTCATGCTACATGGTACATAGCGGCTAATGCTAAATGCTAAGGCTAAATGCTAATTGTGTTGCGTGCTACATGCTAACGGATATCCTTAGAGACCCCATTGCGATGGATTAAAGTCTCTTAAACTTGTCTCTGTGTGTGTAAGTCAGGTTATATGTTTTGTGAGCTCTGTTATGTGTAATTGTGTGAGTATAAGGTATAAAATAGTGAAGCTGTAGCGTAATGCTATCGTTCTATGGTGTGGTAAGCATGGGGTTAAGTGGATGTGCGCATGCGCTTCATTTTACGGGGCTAAAACTACGACATGAGGTTATGTGCTAGGACTACAGAAGCGGCATTGTGGGTAAAGGTCATAGGTCCCATCTGGGGTTACCCTGCAAGGGGAGAAATAGACAGACAGAGGAGAGATTTTAGCACGAATCTTCTAGTTGTTACATCGGCGGATGGTTAAAGATGAAACTGTTTTTGTGACCTATTGAATTGATAAATGAGAGAGAGGTATGTTGACGGATTATAATAAATTGAATTAAATAATTAAATGACGGATTAAAATAAAATAAAAATGGTTTTGAGCGATCTATTTAGTTCTGAGTTTAGTCTTAGAGTGAATAATGTAGAACAAATGAATATTGAATGGTTGGAAATAACTCAGTGATTGCATTAACTCTTCGGAGTCTGGAGCTTTTTTGGCCGTTTTTGGGTACCTTCAATTTTGCCCTGATATACTACATAAAGAAATGTTTACCAGACCAATGTTGGGTATCTTTTTTTTCAGCACAACCTCACCTATATGATCTGTTAGTAAGTTTTTCACTTTGACATACTATTTCAACACACTGGACCCAAACACACACAGAAAACACAAAGTCCGTTTAGAAAAAAGATGGTTTTTTTATTGTAAAACCCTCAAACATGGTGAACCAAGCATTTAAAAAGCTTCAAATTGAACCACAAGGTGCAAATATGAACATATAAAAGTATTTTGGTGATATATACAAGCAATAAATAACTATTTACAATAAAAAGTAGGTATAACCACTGGCGTTTTTCTTCTATTCTAACCCTAAACCTTTTTGTGCCACTCCTCAAAACAGTTTCTGTCCAAAATGAAAAAAAAGCTTCAAATTGAACCACAAAGTGCAAATATGAACATATAAAAGTATTCTTGAGATATATACAAGCAATACACAACTATTTACAAAAAAGTAGGTATAGCCACTGGCCTTTACCCTATTTGTGCCACTCTTCAAAACAGTTCCTGTCCACAATGACACAGAGAGCCACATCACAGGCCTTGCACTTCCATGGTGTGACAAACCTCTTCTTGTCAACTTGTTTACAGCGTTGACAAACCCTGCGGCCTGCTGTGGCTTTGTCTTTGGCCTCTGCAACATTGGCAATGGCCACAGAAACATGGCTGGTGCTTTTTTGAAGTGGAACCCCTGTCTGGGTCACTCCGCACAGCTGGGCCACAAGTTCTGCCACAAAGTTCTTGTGCGTCATGGGTGTGACCTGTTGGGTCGCACTGATGTCACAGTGCAGGATGTATGCATTTGTTGTTCCCATGTCCAAAAATGCAGGAAGAGGGTACGGTACCAGCGAGCAGTTCTGCGATGGGTTGAGTAATACTGGAGAAGCTGGTCTGACAGGTCAACCCCTCCCATGTACTTATTGTAGGCCATGATGGGGGTAGGGCAGGGAATGTCTTTTGCTACCCAGCGTCCAGGTCCTTCCTTCACCTTCCTCTTGATTGTCTCGCCCGAAAACGCTGGGTGGATTGTGGAGCACACCGACACCTCCCGCGTATCCATCCACTTCACAAAGACCAGGCGATCCTCTCTGATCCATCTCACAGACCCCCTCTTCGATTTGCTGGTGAGGGCATTTTCTCTGCCACTAGGACACCCTTTTCTGTTGCTTCTGTAGGTCCCACAGGCTCCAAACTTCATACTTCCCAAACTCAGGAACAGTTTTGGGCTGGTGTTGAAATTGTCCATATAAATATGGTATCCTGTACCAAGATGTGATGGCTGAATGAGGTCCATAACAGCATCATATGAAAGTCCATGCACGCTGGGTGTGTGTGCTTTCCCAACATACACGTTGAAGTTTAGAGTGTAGCCATTGTTAGACTCTGCCAACACAAAGAGCTTGATCCCCCATTTGTTAGGCTTGTCCTTCATGTACTGGGTCATGCCAGTTTTGGCTTTTGTAGCCACCATCCTCTCGTCGACTGACAGTTCCTTCTTAGGATGGTAATGAGCCTGGCAGGCAGTGCGAATGTCGTCCATCAGAGGTTTGACCCTGAACAGTTTGTCATGCTGGGGTGTACCTTTGCGCTGGTCATTTATGACATCCTCCTCTGGATCACTTAGGTGGATGTTCCATGAGATGGACCGGAATCTGTCTCTTGGCATGACCTTCGCTGGCAATGAAACAGACAATATGTGGCTTTGTTTCCAGTAGTCCTGGATACTAGGCAGAGTCACCAATGAGGTGTAGATGAGGAGACCCAGAAATCTGTGCAGTTCCTCCACATCAACGTCAGTCCACTGATATTTGCTCCCCTTCTGCTGATTTCTTGCTGCCTGTTTGTTGGTGTTTCTGCAGATTGTCCTCATTGTATCTGCGGCGAAGTAGAGCAGGAAGAGGTCCTTTGGTGTGTGCCCTGAATGCAAATCCACCTGGGCTCCTGGTGGTCTGCGGGGCATGAACCTACTGGCTTGTGGGGCAGTGTCAGGATCAGTCTCTGTTTTCCATGGCTCAGAGCTCTGTTCTGGCTGTGCTGCTGACTGGGCTGGAGATCTTGACCTGGTCTTGGCCTGATCCTTCCTTCCACGCCCCCTCTGTGATGGCCTCCGTCGGCTTGTTGTGGGGGTGGGGGCTGTTGATGGCCCAGGCTGCTCGTCGTCGTCGTCGTCACTATACAAAACAGGTAAACGGATTCAAGATTATTCAAAGTTCAAGATGTTCATTGGCATTTGCACTACAGTGAAGTAGAATAGAATACTATAGTAAGATAAACGAAAGCAATAAAACAAATTCATTTTAGAAAAATGTTTGTCTTCTTACCTCACGTTTTCAGCAACAAAATCAGGGTCCTCGAAGTCATCCTGGCCACTCTCATTGTCTGACGACGAACTTTCCAAAGTTTCTTCATCGCTCATTTGGAATAACAAGTCGACGGCTTGTTCAACGTGAAGTGTGCGCCTCATATTGCTTCACAAAAACGATACTGCTGACAATAAAACTCTTGAAATACTAACAATTGAAATACTAACTCGTGAAAAACTCTCCAAAACTACTCATGAACTGAACTAATTCCTCTCGTTCGTTCTTTCGCAATGGCTAGTTGTCGTGGGAATGAATGTTTATATACTCGTGTGCATCCTGAAGAACCGGGTTAGCACAAGCACACGTTTTTTTCCGTTCCTTTTTATCACAAAAAGACGACAAAGTTATTATAATAAATGCAAAGCGCTCATAAAAGAGCGCATATTTTGACGCACTTTTTTCATGGAATTGAAATTATCATAACTTTGGTTTTAGTTGGTGTATTTACATGAAACAAACACTCAAAACGTAGCTTCGGGTCTCCATTTCTGCATGAAATCGACGGCAGCCCTCTGCGTCACTTGGTTTGGATGCTGCGCGGTCCTAAAGCCGGCCCGCGATTTGAACGCGCCGAAGCGTTCGCCGACTCGGAAGAGTTAACTACTAAAATTTGTTTCTGTGTCTTTGTTCCCTTGTCATATGAGAGACAGGAGAGAGGGGAGAGAGGAGATACAGGAAGTGCTGACGTGACATCACGTGACGCGGCAGAGGCAGAGGATCAGATATCAGGCTAGTTCACAAAATATGTGATGGTATGACAATTTCACATAGGCTTGGCAAATACATTTGCTCTGTGCATCACTGGGGTTTGATTGGAATTGTGTTGGGAATCAAGGACTGACATTATTCTGTAAATTTAAGATAATTAGGGGTTATAGAGCAAGGGGTTACAGGCTTTGTTTTTGGGAATGCTTTGAAGTTGACTAACTTACATTTACTTGCATTTGATGGGTTGTGGTAAGATAGCCAACACTAATTGATAAATTGGTGACATAGGATATAGGAATAAAAATTGATTTTAATTATTCATGATTTTTTAATTGATTTATAAAAAATAAAAATAAAAGTTGTTTTGGAGTTGTTAGGTTTATATTAATAATTACAGGGGGGAAGCCATAGGCTATACAGTCTAAAATAAAATAATTCACGATAAAGGAATATAAAAGGGTTGATATAGGGAAAAAAATAGTAATCCTTTAACTAAAGTAGTGTTAGAAAGTAGTGTTAGAAAAACTAATGGCAGAAGTTAGTACACCTTTCTCACATACGGATTCAGCGAAAAGACACCCACCTTACGAGAAGGGAGTAGAGCTTAGGGATGTTTATCCTCAGCTTCCGGTGATCATCCAGGAGGGTGATTGTTGCATTAGAGATGAAGATGAATAATAGATAGAGGACAAGCAGAAACGACGATCACAGAAGAAAAGTAAGAAGATGATGGAAGATGATATTTTGAGGACAGAACTTAGAATATAAGCTTTTGAAGAATCCTGATATGTCAACAGCAAGAAAGAACAGGACGAAGAAACTCTGAGAAAACTCAATCATACAACTGGTGGAGAAGAGAAGCTTTGGTTATGAAGAATCAGAGTGAACCAAATCAACAATCACTGTGACAGCTTCAACTGAACAATATCAAATGCAATTGTACCAGCCAAGGGGGTACCAAATGTTCCATATCCACAGCCAGTTTCTGGACAGACACAGAATTGGAGAGGAAGAGGACGAGAAGAAATAGAAGGAGGAGGAAGATTTCAGCTACACTTCCAGCAACTTTCAGAAGACTGTTATAATTGTGGACAGATTGGGTACTTTACCTGTGAATGCAACAAGTCAGGAGGAAACAGAGAACATTTTTAAGGAAGATACAGGGGCAGTTGAGATCACCTGTTCTCCAGGTGAACCCTAAAGATTCTAGAGTGCCTAGAAGATACGAGGGGGGTGTCAGCTGATAGCATCGATTAGAGAAGAAGAGAAAATAGCTAACAATTGAAGTAAAACCAGAGGACTATGAGAAATAATGGTGAATAGTGGAAAAACTTATGTGTTCAGCCTAAAGAGGTTAAACATCTCACTATGTAAAATTGACTAATTAGGATAGGGATTTGAGGTAGTAAACAACTAATTACTCTTAGGGAACCAATTGAGCTATGCTATAAAAATCAAAGAGAAATTAAAATAGACATACTAATATTAGGACATAAATCTGTTGCAGTGTTGGGAAGAGATACATGGTGTAAATTGAATTGTACAATAAGATGTACACTAGACGACTGTCTGGTAGAAGATTTAAAAAAAAGTAGGGTTTTTGGGAATCATTTGCTTAAAAAGATAATATCATAGGAAGGATGATAATCTGTTAGACTGCCTATTAGACAATCTGTCTGAAAAAAGTTAAAAGGGGTGACTGTTATTCTGGGTTACATTCTTACACCAAGAGATTTCAGGCTAGGCTAAAAGGTGTTTAGTCGTTTGCCAAGTCTGTGTAAAAAGTCAGAAACAGGTGGGGACTTTCCCAATCACATATTCTAAAAATTTGGTGGTAAAGGGAATTTGTGAATAAATCAGTGGAAAAGGTTTTTAAAGGTTAGGAGGAAAAGATTAGATTAAAATAAGTTAGGAGAACTAGGTTGAAGGAACTCTAAGACAGTAAGCTAAGTTTCAAAGTTAGTAGTAAGAGAGAGAGAACAGTGGGGAAGGACATTTTAAAGTTTAGTGGGAAGATATGGTAGGAGTTTAGATCTGTTAGGAGCAGATGCATTGAGAAAGTATGTGTTGCTGAATGATAAGAGAAGATTGAGGGTGATTGAGTATCTATAGTTACAGTTCCCAGCAGGGAGATCAAGGTAATTATAGGTGTATTTTTTTATAATCAAAAGTTTGAAAGTCAGGGATTAGAGATAGGACTGAGAGTTGGGAAAAAGTGACACTAGTGGTGATAGATGGAAGTACAAGCAAAGACAACTTTTCTTTGGAAAATGGATGAAGTAAATAAGGACATTAACACTTCAGTCTATTAAAACAACAGTGAGAAGCAATTTAACTCTTTCAACATTGATAGTTATTAAAGCCATAAATATATCGCATTTGATTATAAGGGAATCAATAGCTCCAGCACCAATTTTAGGGAAAAAATACTTATTAGGGTTAGGATGGGGACGTTCTTCCCACATGGAGAGATAATTATGGAGAAGAAGTATACTTATCTAGTGCAAGCATTAAAATTTGTTCCGGTTAAGAATGATTGGTTAAAAGGCTATGTAATTCATAAAGTAACGCTTATAATGGAAGAGTTGGGGTCTGTTGTAGCCTCCACAGTCATTGAGGGAGTTCAGGAAGAATAGAGACAATATAGATTCATCTGAAATAGTGAAGGAAACTATCATGGAAGTACAGGATGAGGTCTTTGATTTTAATGACAGACAAGGAGAGGTATCTGATCAGTACCGCTCGTTAGGGAAGAGAGAAACTAAATGCATGTAGTTTGATTCTTCTGTTGTGAAAATTAGAGATGGGAAGGTAGGAATCTTTGGTTCCAACAGCTCATTCTGTAAGATCAGTTAGGAATCTTGAGGGTCCATGTCTGTTGAGAATTCCAGCAACAAACATGTTAGAGACGGTCGCTCGACCTCTATCAAGTATGTGTCAATCTTATGCGTTGTCATGACTGTGGTATCAGCAACAATAATCAGTAACAGATAAAATAATGTCGTTGTCAAAACATTTGTTTAAGCCTAGGTTTAGGTGTTATTGGGTTAAGTGAATTAACTTGTGTGAATTTGTTAGATGGGAAGAAAACTCAGTTAACAGCGTAACTGGAGCATTTGAGGTGTAACCATTGAGGGCTAAAAGTTGTTTTTGTTCTAATAAAACATATGAGGTAAGGGGTATGTTTATGGGAATATCAGATTGTGATGTTATATGCATGACCTTAAGGGTAGTAATGAGAAATATGTTACTTTTTATGTACCAGTTAGTAAGAACAGCAGGACTTTGATGGTTAAAAGATTACCTTTTGCCTGACAATGTGACTATGGGGAATTTTAGAGATATTTGGAGGGTTTGTGGTGATAAAGCATATATATTCTTACCCTATGGATAGACAGGATGTTGTTACATGTCAACGTTGAAGCTTCCATATGAGGTTTCTACCATTATAAGAGGGGTAGCACCGGACACAGAAATCTGAAGCTATATTTGAAATTGGATGAAAAGAGACATGGCTACATGTCATAGTCTTCAAGCCTATCATTGAAGGATAAATCTAAGGGAGAAGGGGGGACTTTTTCCATGGTATGGTGTAACATAAGGTTAGTTATACTTTGAGTCCAGATAGTTCAGATATTATCACTAGGGTTATATATGCATTGAAGAATATAAGGGATGCGTTTGGGAGATCTGAGAAGACTTGGTTGCAAGATCAGGTAGGCCAGTAGGGGCAGTGATGGGTTACATTTAATGGCAGCTTTGATAACACTGTGTGTGATGTTTGTAATTTGTTACTGACCTTTGAGAAAGCTATGATATTGAGATAGGTTGGAGAGTGATGCCTGGAGACAACACTCAGATGCCGGGGTTGACTGTTCCTGATCTGGATGAAGATGGACCAGTGGAACTGAATGGATAAATATCATTTTTGATTATTTGATGATTTTTCAATTATTATTATTATTTTTCAATATTAGGGTGATGTTGGTATGATTTTATGAATCAAGGGGGGAAGAGGTTAATGTGATTCATACATCATTTATATATAATTTTTATATTCTTAGTTGATATTGATGTTTAATTTGAAAGTGTTGTTTTGCAAAAGATACTGTTTGGTTTTTCCTTTTCTTTCAGAAGCATTTGGGGGAACATATGGAGATTGAAATACTCAAACAGGGACAATATGAAGGGACAATATGACTGGAGGAGATGAAACAAGGAGGGTGTGGCCGATTCCATCATCAACAGTCCATTGGAAGAGGAGACTACGGGGAGATGAAGTGTAGTGGACTACATTCCAGTGTCTGCAATGAAATATAGACATGTGTAATACATAATTGTGTCATATTCTTAGGTATTAATTTTTGTAGAAGGATATTTGATGTTATTGAATACATGTGAGGATCTTAGATGTTTTTGTTTATTTCGGTGATGTTTAGGGACAGGAAATTTAGGCAGGGAGAGGTTCACTGTAGGGTCCAATGGGTTGACCAGCCTTACAAGTAGATGTTTTTGGATAGGATTTTGTTTGCAGGGGCTTACATGTGTATTTAATTGCATCATAGTTTCAAATGCATTTACATTGTTTATGAGGTTATCTGGAGTACCGAGGTGGTTGCCTGGGGCAGAGGGACCGTGAGAGAATTTTACTGTCTTGATTGATGGATGGAAGGTTGCCGGACAGTTTTTCGCTCTTACACTCCATAGAGATTTGTTCATATTTCATAGTAATGTATTCACACTTCATAAACAGTTGTTCATATTTCATAGAAAGGTATTTACACTCTAGAGAAGAATGTTTTTGGTTTAATGTTAAAGATACTCAATAAGATAAATTGTTACTTGTCATAATCCTATTCTGTTTGTTTTCGAGACTTTTAGTTCGTCTCGAAGGTGGGAATATCGTATATGAAGATTATGGCTTTGTTAAATGTTTTTCATGAAGAAATGGAATGTTGTTTATTTTAGTATCAAGAGGGAATGTTTTAGTGTAATGTCACATACAACAGACAGGAAGAGTGTTGTAGACAGGGGAGACTGGTGATTGGCCAGAAGAGGGAGCCACCCATCTTTTTGCATTGTTTATAAATAGGGGTTAAACGAAGAAGAAAGTCAGAACGGCCATGACAATCTGAGACGCCGTTCTCCGGACACCGCGGGTCTGTAACTTATGCTGTAACCTTGTGATATTAATAAAAGCCTCTAAATCATTGTGCAGCATAAGCGGACTCTTTGTTGACAGCAATAATTGCCACCATTCACCCGATA